>NC_069504.1:1149373949-1149601449 GCF_027579735.1 Bombina bombina
CCATTTGCAAGTGGGTGCAATGCTATTTTAGTCTATTATACACACTGTAAAAATTTCGTAGAGTTTACTGCTTTTTTTCACTGTTTTGCAGCTTATGTGTTTGTTTTTTTTCCCTTAAAGGCACAGTACCGTTTTTTATATTCTGCTTTTTCACATTTATTAAAGTGTTTTCCAAGCTTGCTGGTCTCATTACTAGTCTGTTAAACATGTCTGACATAGAGGGAACTCCTTGTTCATTATGTTTAGAAGCCATTGTGGAACCCCCTCTTACAATGTGTACCAAATGCACTGATCTTACTATAAATTTTAAAGACCATATTCTGGCTTTAAAAGATTTATCACCAGAGGAAATTGACAAGGGGGAAGTTATGCCGACTAACTCTCCCCACATGTCAGAGCCTATAACTCCCGCTCAAGGGACGCCAAGTACATCTAGCGCGCCCATAGCGTATACTTTACAAGACATGGCGGAAGTTATGAATCATACCCTTACAGAGGTATTGTCCAAACTGCCAGGGTTACAA
Organism: Bombina bombina; assembly: GCF_027579735.1. NCBI lineage: Eukaryota > Metazoa > Chordata > Amphibia > Anura > Bombinatoridae > Bombina > Bombina bombina. The sequence goes on from NC_069504.1 coordinate 1,149,374,474, forward strand.
GGAAAGCGAGACAGCTCTGGGGCTAGAACAAATACAGAGCTTTCTGACGCTTTAGTAGCTATGTCTGATATACCCTCACAATGTGCAGAAGCCGAAGCAGGAGAGCTTCTATCTGTGGGTGATTTTTCTGATTCAGGGAAGACACTTCAAGCTTAAATTTAAATGTAGACATATCAGAATCAGGTTGAACACCTCCGCATGTTGCTCAGGGAGGTTTTAGCAACTCTGGATGACTGTGACGCCATTGTAGTCCCAGAGAAATTGTGTAAATTGGATAAATACTATGCAGTGCCTGTTTACACTGATGTTTTTCCAATCCCTAAGAGGTTTTCAGAAATTATTACTAAGGAATGGGATAGACCAGGTGTACCGTTCTCTCCCCCTCCTGTTTTTAAAAAGAGGTTTCCTATAGATGCCGCTACACGGGACTTGTGGCAAACGGTCCCTTAGGTGGAGGGAGCAGTCTCTAACCTAGCAAAGCGTACAACTATCCCTGTCGAGGACAATTGTGCTTTTCTAGATCCAATGGACAAAAAATTAGAGGGTTACCTTAAGAAATTTTTTATTCAACAAGGTTTTATTCTCCAGCCCCTTGCATGCATTGCCCCTGTCACTGCTGCTGCGGCCTTCTGGTTTGAATCTCTAGAAGAGGCTCTACAGGTAGAAACCCCATTGGATGATATCCTTGACAAGCTTAAAGCTCTTAGGCTAGCCAATTCATGTTTCTGACGCCGCTGTTCATTTAACCAAGCTAACGGCTAAAAACTCAGGTATTGCTATTCAGGCGCGTAGGGCGCTATGGCTCAAATCCTGGTCAGCTGACGTTACTTCAAAGTCTAAGCTTCTCAACATTCCCTTCAAGGGGCAGACCCTATTCGGGCCTGGACTGAAGGAGATCATTTCTGATATTACTGGAGGAAAAGGTCACGCCCTTCCTCAGGATAGGTCCAACAAATTAAGGACCAAACAGACTAATTTTCGTTCCTTTTGAAACTTCAAGAGTGGCGCAGCTTCAACTTCCTCTAATACAAAACAAGAGGGAAATTTTACCCAGTCCAAGCCGGTCTGGAGACCTAACCAGGCTTGGAACAAAGGAAAGCAGGCCAAAAAACCTGCTGCTGCCTCTAAAACAGCATGAAGGATCAGCCCCCGATCCTGAAACGGATCTAGTAGGGGGCAGACTTTCTCTCTTCGCCCAGGCTTGGGCAAGAGATGTCCAGGATCCCTGGGCATTGGAAATTGTGTCCCAGGGATATCTTCTGGATTTCAAAGCTTCTTCCCCAAAAGGTAGATTTCATCTCTCACAATTATCTGCAAACCAGATAAAGAGAGAGGCATTCTTACATTGTGTTCAAGACCTCCTAGTTATGGGAGTGATCCACCCAGTTCCAAAGGAGGAACAGGGGCAAGGTTTCTATTCAAATCTGTTTGTAGTTCCCAAGAAAGAGGGAACTTTCAGACCAATCTTAGATCTCAAGATCCTAAACAAATTTCTCAGGGTCCCATCCTTTAAGATGGAGACTATTCGAACCATCCTACCTATGATCCAGGAGGGTCAATATATGACTACCGTGGACTTAAAGGATGCTTATCTTCACATTCCGATACACAGAGATCATCATCGGTTTCTCAGGTTTTCCTTCCTAGACAGGCATTACCAGTTTGTGGCTCTTCCCTTTGGGTTAGCTACGGCACCAAGAATCTTTATGAAAGTTCTAGGGTCACTCCTAGCGGTCCTAAGGCCGTGGGGTATAGCAGTAGCCCCTTACCTGGACGACATTCTGATACAGGCGTTGAATTTTCAAATCGCCAGGTCCCATACGGACATTGTTCTGGCATTCCTGAGGTCTCATGGGTGGAAGGTGAACGAAGAAAAGCGTTCTCTATCCCCTCTCACAAGAGTTTCCTTCCTAGGAACTCTGATAGATTCTGTAGAAATGAAGATTTACCTGACAGAGGCCAGGTTGTCAAAACTTCTAAATTCCTGCCGTGTTCTTTATTCTACTTCTCGCCCTTCAGTGGCTCAGTGTATGGAAGTAATCGGCTTAATGGTAGCGTCAATGGACATAGTGCCGTATGCCCGCCTACATCTCAGACCGCTGCAACTTTGCATGCTCAGTCAGTGGAATGGGGATTACACAGATTTGTCCCCTCTACTAAATCTGGATCAAGAGACCAGGGATTCTCTTCTCTGGTGGCTATCTCGGGTCCATCTGTCCAAGGGTATGACCTTCCACAGGCCAGATTGGACAATAGTAATGACAGATGCCAGCCTTCTGGGCTGGGGTACAGTCTGGAACTCCCTGGAGACTCAGTTCCAGAATGTTTATCGGAAGGAGTGCCTCCTCCTGAGTCCACGAGCCCTAAGAGCGATATTCAATGCTCTTCAAGCTTGGCCTCAGCTTGCTGCGGTGAGGTTCATCAGATTTCAGTCGGACAATATCACGACTGTAGCCTACATCAACCATCAAGGGGGAACAAGGAGTTCCCTAGCAATGTTGGAGGTTTCAAAAATAATTCTATGGGCAGAGGTTCACTCTTGCCATCTATCAGCTATCCATATCCCAGGAGTAGAGAACTGGGAGACGGATTTTCTAAGTCGGCAGACTTTTCATCCGGGGGAGTGGGAACTCCATCCGGAGGTATTTGCACAGTTGATTCCACTTTGGGGCAAACCAGAACTGGATCTCATGGCGTCTCGTCAGAACGCCAAGCTTCCTTGTTACGGATCCAGGTCCGGGGATCCCAAGGCATCGCTGATAGATGCTCTAACAGCGCCTTGGTCCTTCAACCTGGCTTATGTGTTTCCACCGTTTCCTCTTCTCCCTCGTCTGATTGCCAAGATCAATCAGGAGAGGGCTTCAGTGATTTTGATAGCACCTGCGTGGCCACGCAGGACTTGGTATGCAGATCTGGTGGACATGTCATCCCTTCCACCATGGACTCTGCCGCTGAGGCAGGACCTTCTACTTCAGGGTCCTTTCAACCATCCAAATCTAATTTCTCTGCGTCTGACTGCTTGGAGATTGAACGCTTGGATTTTATCAAAGCGTGGTTTCTCTGAGTCTGTCATTGACACCTTAATTCAGGCTCGAAAGCCGGTCACTAGGAAAATCTATCATAAGATATGGTGTAGATATCTTCATTGGTGTGAATCCAAAGGTTACTCATGGAGTAAGGTCAGGATTCCTAGGATATTATTTTTTTTCCATGAAGGATTGGAGAAGGGATTGTCAGCTAGTTCCTTAAAGGGACAGATTTCTGCTCTGTCTATTCTTTTGCACAAGCGTCTGGCCGATACTCCAGATGTTCAGGCGTTTTGTCAGGCTTTAGTTAGAATCAAGCCTGTGTTTAAACCTGTTGCTCCGCCATGGAGTTTAAATTTAGTTCTTAAGGTTCTGCAAGGGGTTCCGTTTGAACCTTTGCATTCCATAGATATTAAACTTTTGTCTTGGAAAGTTCTGTTTTTAGTAGCTATCTCCTCGGCTCGAAGAGTTTCGGAGTTATCTGCTTTACAATGTGATTCCCCTTATCTCATTTTCCATGCAGATAAGGTAGTGTTACGTACCAAACCTGGTTTTCTTCCTAAGGTGGTATCTAATAAAAATATCAATCAGGAGATTGTTGTTCCTTCACTATGTCCTAATCCTTCTTCAAAGAAGGAACGTCTATTACACAATCTTGATGTGGTTTGTGCTTTAAAATTTTATTTACAAGCTACGAAGGATTTTCGTCAAACATCTGCTTTGTTTGTGGTCTACTCTGGACAGAGGAGAGGCCAAAAGGCTTCAGCAACTTCTCGTTCTTTTTGGCTAAGAAGTATAATACGCTTAGCTTGTGAGACTGCTGGCCAGCAGCCTCCTGAAAGAATTACAGCTCATTCCACTAGAGCAGTAGCTTCCACATGGGCTTTTAAGAATGAGGCTTCTGTTGAACAGATTTGTAAGGCGGCAACTTGGTCTTCGCTTCATACTTTTTCTAAATTCTACAAATTTTATACTTTTGCTTCTTCGGAGGCTATTTTTGGGAGAAAGGTCTTACAGGCAGTGGTGCCTTCCGTTTAAGCGCCTGCCTTGTCCCTCCCTTCATCCGTGTCTTATAGCTTTGGTATTGGTATCCCACAAGTAATGGATGAATCCGTGGACTGGATACACCTTACAAGAGAAAACAAAATTTATGCTTACCTGATAAATTTATTTCTCTTGTGGTGTATCCAGTCCATGGCCCGCCCTGTCATTTTAAGGCAGGTGTTTTTTAATTTTAAACTAGTCACCACTTCACCCTATAGTTTCTCCTTTCTCTTGCTCGTCTTCGGTCGAATGACTGGGAGTGGCAGTTAGGGGAGGAGCTATATAGACAGCTCTGCTGTGGGTGTCCTCTTGCAGCTTCCTGTTGGGAAGGAGAATATCCCACAAATAATGGATGAATCCGTGGACTGGATACACCACAAGAGAAATAAATTTATCAGGTAAGCATAAATTTTATTATGTATTTATGTGTGTGTGTGTGTATGTATAATTTATTATGTATTTATGTGTGTGTGTATATGTATGTATGTGTGTGTGTATGTATAATTTATTATGTATTTATGTGTGTGTATATGTATGTGTGTGTGTATGTATAATTTATTATGTATTTTTGTGTGTGTGTATGTATAATTATGTATTTGTGTGTGTGTGTGTGTATATGTATGTGTGTGTATGTATAATTTATTATGTATTTATGTGTGTATGTATAATTTATTATGTATGTGTGTGTATGTATAATTTATTATGTATTTATGTGTGTGTATATTTATGTGTGTGTATGTATAATTATGTATTTATGTGTGTGTGTGTATATGTATGTATGTGTGTGTATGTATAATTTATTATGTATTTGTGTGTGTATATGTATGTATAATTTATTATGTATTTATGTGTGTGTATATGTATGTGTGTGTATGTATAATTTATTATGTATTTATGTGTGTGTATATGTATGTGTGTGTATATGTATTTATGTGTGTGTATGTATAATTTATTATGTATTTATGTGTGTGTATGTATAATTTATTATGTGTGTGTGTATGTATAATTTATTATGTATTTATGTGTATGTATGTGTGTGTATGTATAATTTATTATGTATTTATGTGTGTGTATATTTATGTGTGTGTATGTATAATTATGTATTTATGTGTGTGTGTGTATATGTATGTATGTGTGTGTATGTATAATTTATTATGTATTTGTGTGTGTATATGTATGTATAATTTATTATGTATTTATGTGTGTGTATATGTATGTGTGTGTATGTATAATTTATTATGTATTTATGTGTGTGTATATGTATGTGTGTGTATGTATAATTTATTATGTATTTATGTGTGTGTATATGTATGTGTGTGTATGTATAATTTATTATGTATTTATGTGTGTGTATATGTATGTGTGTGTATATGTATTTATGTGTGTGTATATGTATGTGTGTGTATGTATAATTTATTATGTATTTATGTGTGTGTATATGTATTTATGTGTGTGTATGTATAATTTATTATGTGTGTGTATGTATAATTTATTATGTATTTATGTGTGTGTATGTATAATTTATTATGTATTTATGTGTATATGTATGTGTGTGTATAATTTATTATGTATTTATGTGTGTGTATGTATAATTTATTATGTATTTATGTGTGTGTGTATGTATAATTTATTATGTATTTATGTGTGTGTGTATGTATAATTTATTATGTATTTATGTGTGTGTGTATGTATAATTTATTATGTATTTATGTGTGTGTATATGTATGTGTGTGTATGTATAATTTATGTATTTATGTGTGTATATGTATGTGTGTATGTATAATTTATTATGTATTTATGTGTGTGTATATGTATGTATGTGTGTGTATATGTATTTATGTGTGTGTATGTATAATTTATTATGTATTTATGTGTGTGTATATGTATGTATGTATAATTTATTATGTATTTATGTGTGTGTATGTATAATTTATTATGTATTTATGTGTATATGTATGTGTGTGTATAATTTATTATGTATTTGTGTGTGTGTGTATGTATAATTTATTATGTATTTATGTGTGTGTGTATGTATAATTTATTATGTATTTATGTGTGTGTGTATGTATAATTTATTATGTATTTATGTGTGTGTATGTATAATTTATTATGTATTTATGTGTGTGTATATGTATGTGTGTGTATGTATAATTTATTATGTATTTATGTGTATGTATGTGTGTATGTATAATTTATTATGTATTTATGAATAAATAAAATATATTCTGCTATATGAAGAGCATTGGAGTGTGAAATATTCATATTTTATATCTGGTTAGCGCACTTGGGTTTGTGCATGAGTGTTACTTTTTTTCCGACCTTTTTGTGCTCAATTAAAGTCTATGGGGGAATACGTTAACTCGGTATTGTGAGTTTGGCTTTTTTGCGCACGTCAGGTTAGAGCATGAGGGAAAACATTTTTCCTTTAAACTTACGATATGCATGGTATCCGACAAGCAAAAAACATCTAGCGGAGTTAGTGCACGAGCGATAATTACAGCTCCACTCGTAATCTGGGCTCTATGTAGGGTATAGAATTATAAAAGTCATGGCAGCACCTAATTTATACTGCAGGAGCTTCATCAGAGTATGTTTGACTTTGTTACTACCTCTAGTTCTACAGAAGTATTAAAATCCGTCTTCTATGCAATGAAGTGTTAGTATTCTTCTTATATAGAGCGCCTCTGGCGTAAGGCATTATGGCACACATAACTTTATGTACACTGATTCATATCGTTAAAGGGACACTCAAGGCAGGATTCAGATAGGGCAGCAGTTTTATACAACTTTCCAATTTACATTTATCATCACATTTGCTTTGTTCTCTTAGTATTCTTTGTTAGTCTTACCCTAGGTAGGCTCATATGCTAATTTCTAAGCCCTTGAAGGCCGCCTCTTATCTAAATGCATGTGACAGTTTTTCACAGTTAGACAGCGCTAGTTCATGTGTTGTCATATAGATAACATTGTGCTTACTCCCGTGGATATAGCACAAAAGTAGCAGTCGCACCACAATATCCTTAATCAGAAGTGTCATTATTTCCACATAGCGGGAGCCAGGAAAACGGAACAACGTTTCGGGCTATACACCCTTAGTCATGTTGAACATGATGAACATGACTAAGGTTGTATAGCCCGAAACGTTGTTCCGTTTTCCTGGCTCCCGCTATGTGGAAATAATGACACTTCTGATTAAGGATATTGTGGTGCGACTGCTACTTTTGTGCTATATTACTTGGAGGACCTTTTGCAGTGATCCTATTGCAGTGTGCACACAGCTGAGGGTTAAAGTGCTGGATATTGAATTGTTTTTGCTCACTCCCGTGGAGTTACTTATGAGAGGGCACTGATGGAAATGCAAGTCTGTCGCAATATCTGAAATAAGGGGGCAGTTTGCAGAGGCTTAGATACAAGGTAATCACAGAGGTAAAAAGTATATTAATATAACTGAGATAAGGGGCAGACTGCAGAGGCTTAGATACAAGGTAATCACAGAGGTAAAAAGTATATTAATATAACTGAGATAAGGGGCAGTCTGCAGAGGCTTAGATACAGGGTAATCACAGAGGTAAACAGTGTATTAATATAACTGAGATAAGGGGCAGACTGCAGAGGCTTAGATACAAGGTAATCACAGAGGTAAAAAGTATATTAATATAACTGAGATAAGGGAGCAGTCTGCAGAGGCTTAGATACAAGGTAATCACAGAGGTAAAAAGTATATTAATATAACTGAGATAAGGGAGCAGTCTGCAGAGGCTTAGATACAAGGTAATCACAGAGGTAAAAAGTATATTAATATAACTGAGATAAGGGAGCAGTCTGCAGAGGCTTAGATACAAGGTAATCACAGAGGTAAAAAGTATATTAATATAACTGAGATAAGGGGCAGTCTGCAGAGGCTTAGATACAGGGTAATCACAGAGGTAAACAGTGTATTAATATAACTGAGATAAGGATGCAGTCTGCAGAGGCTTAGATACAAGGTAATCACAGAGGTAAACAGTGTATTAATATAACTGAGATAAGGGGCAGTCTGCAGAGGCTTAGATACAGGGTAATCACAGAGGTAAAAAGTATATTAATATAACTGTGTTGGTTATGCATAACTCGGGGCGTTCGCACTGCTTCTCTTGAGATATTTGTAAATAGAAAACTTAATAATTTGTTGGCCTTAATCGGCACTTTACTTTATTAAACTTGTGGGTTAGTTTTAAGATCGATGATACGTGTACCTTAAACCCACACCATATGAGCAACAAATTTGCTCAGTACACAGCATTTTTCTAACCTACCACTTGAGCCTACAAGCTCTTATATATAGGATCCCTAATAAGTTTTCTGGAAAATAACTTGTCCCATTTTATTTTCTCTAGAGAGGCTATGTTAATTTTGTAAATAAAGTGTGTTCCTTCTTTTTGACACAACTTTTTAATCTGACTTGTACACTTAACTAATGGCATTTATTGTCATCCTAGGGACAAATGGTTGTTCACTTATTAGAAGTATTGTAATGCTACTTTATTGAGGTTCTATATTTGAACCATTTTAATAGTAAACGTAATATGTGTATTGAGATACATGATTGTGCGTAATTGACAAACACCATTTATATGATTACACATAGGAGGTAATACATTAGTTTTCAAATTGAATGTGTGTTATTAACACATTATCAACAACAATTATACCTTTTTTAATGCTACACAATCTTAATTTTATTCTGTATAAATAAATAAAAGTTATATTTTAATTATTATTCTCCTTTGTGCTCACCTAGATTATGTTGATTTAGGCTCTCAACCTAAGTGTGCCATATGATACCTTTGTTCTTCCCCTTTTTATTACTGACATTTATAACCGGTATCCAGGCACTGCCCTCCAGGGATACACAGGTTTACCCTGCAGGGATTCTCTGAGAGCCTTAATTTGCTCCCACCACTAACTCCCCTTTATAAGGGGAATTATCATTTCAGATGGGTAATAAAGGGCTTATCTGTCTTTTTATGCAATATCATTTTTAAAGTATACTGTTCCTTTAAGTGTGCTGCACATATATCCTAGGGGTTTTCTTTTGTCCCAGCCCCCGCCCCCCCCCCCCCCCCCGCGAGCACTGGTATAAAACGCTTGTGGTAATATATAGATTCCTTCAATTTTTGTAGAACTAATTGTAGCCAATCTGTATATCTCATGGATGAGGTGATTGATTTTCTGATAAGATAAAATATGAGTAGTTAAGGAATATTACCAGAGATTCTCTAGACCACAGCGACCATTTGTCGTTGGGTAGCAATAGGTCTTTAAGTTGTCAGATGCAGATCTGCTAAGTTTCTTTGTTCAGATGTAAAACGTGTGTGTTGCTGGCTCTTAAAGGGACAGTATAGAGTAACTCTGTATGCTCCGCACCATGTAAAAGGTAGCAAGTAAATATATAAATATTCTATCTCTGTCTTTTTCCGTCTCTTTAATTTACAGTTTAATATATTTGTCATTTTTCTCTCCGTAGGTTTCACACTGGTGATCTGTCCCCTTGTATCCCTGATGGAGGACCAGCTGATGGTTTTAAATCGTCTGGGTGTATCGGCTGCAGCACTAAATGCGTCAAGCAGCAGGGTTAGTACTTTGTTTCACCTGTGTTCTGCTGGGGAGTGCAGGGAGGGGGCATCTAACATAAGGTAGAATAGCAAAGCGATTGAAAATCCTCATTATTTGCATGGTGTACTCACCAGCTGTGCTTATATGTATAAACCAACTACAGACACTTGCAGCAGCACGTGCGACTCACCAGCTGTGCTTATATGTATAAACCAACTACAGACACTTGCAGCAGCACGTGCGACTCACCAGCTGTGCTTATATGTATAAACCAACTACAGACACTTACAGCAGCACATGCGACTCACAAGCTGTGCTTATATGTATAAACCAACTACAGACACTTACAGAAGCACGTGCGACTCACCAGCTGTGCTTATATGTATAAACCAACTACAGACACTTGCAGCAGCACGTGCGACTCACCAGCTGTGCTTATATGTATAAACCAACTACAGACACTTACAGCAGCACATGCGACTCACAAGCTGTGCTTATATGTATAAACCAACTACAGACACTTACAGAAGCACGTGCGACTCGCCAGCTGTGCTTATATGTATAAACCAACTACAGACACTTACAGAAGCACGTGCGACTCACAAGCTGTGCTTATATGTATAAACCAACTACAGACACTTACAGCAGCACATGCGACTCACAAGCTGTGCTTATATGTATAAACCAACTACAGACACTTACAGAAGCACGTGCGACTCACAAGCTGTGCTTATATGTATAAACCAACTACAGACACTTACAGCAGCACATGCGACTCACAAGCTGTGCTTATATGTATAAACCAACTACAGACACTTACAGAAGCACGTGCGACTCACAAGCTGTGCTTATATGTATAAACCAACTACAGACACTTACAGAAGCACGTGCGACTCACAAGCTGTGCTTATATGTATAAACCAACTACAGACACTTACAGCAGCACATGCGACTCACAAGCTGTGCTTATATGTATAAACCAACTACAGACACTTACAGCAGCACATGCGACTCACAAGCTGTGCTTATATGTATAAACCAACTACAGACACAGCAGCACGTGCGACTCGCCAGCTGTGCTTATATGCATAAACCAACTACAGACACTTACAGCAGCACATGCGACTCACAAGCTGTGCTTATATGTATAAACCAACTACAGACACTTACAGCAGCACATGCGACTCACAAGCTGTGCTTATATGTATAAACCAACTACAGACACATAAGCACAGCTTGTGAGTCGCATGTGCTGCTGTAAATGTATAAACCAACTACAGACACTTACAGAAGCACGTGCGACTCACAAGCTGTGCTTATATGTATAAACCAACTACAGACACTTACAGCAGCACATGCGACTCACAAGCTGTGCTTATATGTATAAACCAACTACAGACACTTACAGCAGCACATGCGACTCACAAGCTGTGCTTATATGTATAAACCAACTACAGACACAGCAGCACGTGCGACTCGCCAGCTGTGCTTATATGCATAAACCAACTACAGACACTTACAGCAGCACGTACGGCTCGCCAGCTGTACTTATATGTAGTAGTGTAGACTACAGACACTTACAGCAGCACGTGTGACTCACCAGCTGTGCTTATATGTAGTAGTGTAGATAGTATAAACAAACGACAGACACTTACAGCAGCACGTGCGACTTGCCAGCTGTGCTTATATGTAGTATTGTAGATAGTATATATAAACTACAGACACTTGCAGCAGCACGTGCGACTCACAAGCTGTGCTTATATGTAGTAGTGTAGATAGTATAAACAAACTACAGACACTTACAGCAGCACGTGCGACTCGCCAGCTGTGCTTATATGTAGTGTAGATAGTATAAACAAACTACAGACACTTACAGCAGCACGTGTGTCTCGCCAGCTGTGCCTATATGCAGTAGTGTAGGTAGTATAAAAAAACTACAGCCACTTACAGCAGCACGTGCTACTCACAATCTGTGCTTTATATGTAATAGTGTAGATAGTCTGTTGGATAAACAAACTACAGACACTTACAGCAGCACGTGCGACTCACAAGCGTCACATAGCATTTTATTTTTCCTGTAAGACACATTTTAGTGGGAAAATGTAATTACTGTGTTGCCTTAATTCAGAGTTCAATCCCAGGACCCAGAGAATCACTGCTTCAACAACTTCACCTCTCATTCTGTCTTTTGCTTCTTTATACAAAAACCCTTATTATTCAGTCTTTGTGATTTTTTTTTTTATTTTAAAATAAATTTGTTGAGGAGGGTAGTTGTAATACGGAGTCAGGCTAAGGGGGCAGGTGTAATACGGAGTTAGGTTGGGGGGGCAGGTGTAATACGGAGTCAGGCTAAGGGGGCAGGTGTAATACGGAGTCAGGCTAAGGGGGCAGGTGTAATACGGAGTCAGGCTAAGGGGGCAGGTGTAATATGGAGTCAGGCTAAGGGGGCAGGTGTAATACGGAGTCAGGCTAAGGGGGCAGGTGTAATACGGAGTCAGGCTAAGGGGGCAGGTGTAATACGGAGTCAGGCTAAGGGGGCAGGTGTAATACGGAGTCAGGCTAAGGGGGCAGGTGTAATACGGAGTCAGGCTAAGGGGGCAGGTGTAATACGGAGTCAGGCTAAGGGGGCAGGTGTAATACGGAGTTAGGTTGGGAGGGCAGGTGAAATGCAGAGTCGGGCTGAGGGGACAGGTTTAATACGGAGTCGGGCTGAGGGGACAGGTTTAATACGGAGTCGGGCTGAGGGGACAGGTTTAATACGGAGTCGGGCTGAGGGGACAGGTTTAATACGGAGTCGGGCTGAGGGGACAGGTGTAATACGGAGTCGGGCTGAGGGGACAGGTTTAATACGGAGTCGGGCTGAGGGGACAGGTTTAATACGGAGTCGGGCTGAGGGGACAGGTTTAATACGGAGTCGGGCTGAGGGGACAGGTTTAATACGGAGTCGGGCTGAGGGGACAGGTTTAATACGGAGTCGGGCTGAGGGGACAGGTTTAATACGGAGTCGGGCTGAGGGGACAGGTTTAATACGGAGTCGGGCTGAGGGGACAGGTTTAATACGGAGTCGGGCTGAGGGGACAGGTTTAATACGGAGTCGGGCTGAGGGGACAGGTTTAATACGGAGTCGGGCTGAGGGGACAGGTTTAATACGGAGTCGGGCTGAGGGGACAGGTTTAATACGGAGTCGGGCTGAGGGGACAGGTTTAATACGGAGTCGGGCTGAGGGGACAGGTTTAATACGGGAGTCGGGCTGAGGGGACAGGTTTAATACGGAGTCGGGCTGAGGGGACAGGTTTTATTACGGAGTCGGGCTGAGGGGACAGGTTTAATACGGAGTCGGGCTGAGGGGACAGGTTTAATACGGAGTCGGGCTGAGGGGACAGGTTTAATACGGAGTCGGGCTGAGGGGACAGGTTTAATACGGAGTCGGGCTGAGGGGACAGGTTTAATACGGAGTCGGGCTGAGGGGACAGGTTTTATACGGAGTCGGGCTGAGGGGACAGGTTTAATACGGAGTCGGGCTGAGGGGGACAGGTTTAATACGGAGTCGGGCTGAGGGGACAGGTTTAATACGGAGTCGGGCTGAGGGGACAGGTTTAATACGGAGTCGGGCTGAGGGGACAGGTTTAATACGGAGTCGGGCTGAGGGGACAGGTTTAATACGGAGTCGGGCTGAGGGGACAGGTTTAATACGGAGTCGGGCTGAGGGGACAGGTTTAATACGGAGTCGGGCTGAGGGGACAGGTTTAATACGGAGTCGGGCTGAGGGGACAGGTTTAATACGGAGTCGGGCTGAGGGGACAGGTTTAATACGGAGTCGGGCTGAGGGGACAGGTTTAATACGGAGTCGGGCTGAGGGGACAGGTTTAATACGGAGTCGGGCTGAGGGGACAGGTTTAATACGGAGTCGGGCTGAGGGGACAGGTTTAATACGGAGTCGGGCTGAGGGGACAGGTTTAATACGGAGTCGGGCTGAGGGGACAGGTTTAATACGGAGTCGGGCTGAGGGGACAGGTTTAATACGGAGTCGGGCTGAGGGGACAGGTTTAATACGGAGTCGGGCTGAGGGGACAGGTTTAATACGGAGTCGGGCTGAGGGGACAGGTTTAATACGGAGTCGGGCTGAGGGGACAGGTTTAATACGGAGTCGGGCTGAGGGGACAGGTTTAATACGGAGTCGGGCTGAGGGGACAGGTTTAATACGGAGTCGGGCTGAGGGGACAGGTTTAATACGGAGTCGGGCTGAGGGGACAGGTTTAATACGGAGTCGGGCTGAGGGGACAGGTTTAATACGGAGTCGGGCTGAGGGGACAGGTTTAATACGGAGTCGGGCTGAGGGGACAGGTTTAATACGGAGTCGGGCTGAGGGGACAGGTTTAATACGGAGTCGGGCTGAGGGGACAGGTTTAATACGGAGTCGGGCTGAGGGGACAGGTTTAATACGGAGTCGGGCTGAGGGGACAGGTTTAATACGGAGTCGGGCTGAGGGGACAGGTTTAATACGGAGTCGGGCTGAGGGGACAGGTTTAATACGGAGTCGGGCTGAGGGGACAGGTTTAATACGGAGTCGGGCTGAGGGACAGGTTTAATACGGAGTCGGGCTGAGGGGACAGGTTTAATACGGAGTCGGGCTGAGGGGACAGGTTTAATACGGAGTCGGGCTGAGGGGACAGGTTTAATACGGAGTCGGGCTGAGGGGACAGGTTTAATACGGAGTCGGGCTGAGGGGACAGGTTTAATACGGAGTCGGGCTGAGGGGACAGGTTTAATACGGAGTCGGGCTGAGGGGACAGGTTTAATACGGAGTCGGGCTGAGGGGACAGGTTTAATACGGAGTCGGGCTGAGGGGACAGGTTTAATACGGAGTCGGGCTGAGGGGACAGGTTTAATACGGAGTCGGGCTGAGGGGACAGGTTTAATACGGAGTCGGGCTGAGGGGGTCAGGTTTAATACGGAGTCGGGCTGAGGGGACAGGTTTAATATGGAGTCGTGCTTAGGGACAGGTTTAATACGGAGTCGGGCTGAGGGGACAGGTTTAATACGGAGTCGGGCTGAGGGGACAGGTTTAATACGGAGTCGGGCTGAGTGGACAGGTTTAATACGGAGTCGGGCTGAATGGACAGGTTTAATACGGAGTCGGGCTGAGGGGACAGGTTTAATACGGAGTCGGGCTGAGGGGACAGGTTTAATACGGAGTCGGGCTGAGGGGACAGGTTTAATACGGAGTCGGGCTGAGGGGACAGGTTTAATACGGAGTCGGGCTGAGGGGACAGGTTTAATACGGAGTCGGGCTGAGGGGACAGGTTTAATACGGAGTCGGGCTGAGGGGACAGGTTTAATACGGAGTCGGGCTGAGGGGACAGGTTTAATACGGAGTCGGGCTGAGGGGACAGGTGTAATACGGAGTCGGGCTGAGGGGACAGGTGTAATACGGAGTCGGGCTGAGGGGACAGGTGTAATACGGAGTCGGGCTGAGGGGACAGGTGTAATACGGAGTCGGGCTGAGGGGACAGGTGTAATACGGAGTCGGGCTGAGGGGACAGGTGTAATACGGAGTCGGGCTGAGGGGACAGGTTTAATACGGAGTCGGGCTGAGGGGACAGGTGTAATACGGAGTCGGGCTGAGGGGACAGGTGTAATACGGAGTCGGGCTGAGGGGACAGGTGTAATACGGAGTCGGGCTGAGGGGACAGGTGTAATACGGAGTCGGGCTGAGGGGACAGGTGTAATACGGAGTCGGGCTGAGGGGACAGGTGTAATACGGAGTCGGGCTGAATGGACAGGTGTAATACGGAGTCGGGCTGAATGGACAGGTGTAATACGGAGTCGGGCTGAATGGACAGGTGTAATACGGAGTCGGGCTGAATGGACAGGTGTAATACGGAGTCGGGCTGAATGGACAGGTGTAATACGGAGTCGGGCTGAATGGACAGGTGTAATACGGAGTCGGGCTGAATGGACAGGTGTAATACGGAGTCGGGCTGAATGGACAGGTGTAATACGGAGTCGGGCTGAATGGACAGGTGTAATACGGAGTCGGGCTGAATGGACAGGTGTAATACGGAGTCGGGCTGAATGGACAGGTGTAATACGGAGTCGGGCTGAATGGACAGGTGTAATACGGAGTCGGGCTGAATGGACAGGTGTAATACGGAGTCGGGCTGAATGGACAGGTGTAATACGGAGTCGGGCTGAATGGACAGGTGTAATACGGAGTCGGATTGATGCTGAGGGGACAGGTGTAATACGGAGTCGTGCTGAATGGACAGGTGTAATACGGAGTCGGATTGATGCTGAGGGGACAGGTGTAATACGGAGTCGTGCTGAATGGACAGGTGTAATACGGAGTCGTGCTGAATGGACAGGTGTAATACGGAGTCGTGCTGAATGGACAGGTGTAATACGGAGTCGGGCTGAGGGGACAGGTTTAATACGGAGTCGGGCTGAGGGGACAGGTTTAATACGGAGTCGGGCTGAGGGGACAGGTTTAATACGGAGTCGGGCTGAGGGGACAGGTTTAATACGGAGTCGGGCTGAGGGGACAGGTTTAATACGGAGTCGGGCTGAGGGGACAGGTTTAATACGGAGTCGGGCTGAGGGGACAGGTTTAATACGGAGTCGGGCTGAGGGGACAGGTTTAATACGGAGTCGGGCTGAGGGGACAGGTTTAATACGGAGTCGGGCTGAGGGGACAGGTTTAATACGGAGTCGGGCTGAGGGGACAGGTTTAATACGGAGTCGGGCTGAGGGGACAGGTTTAATACGGAGTCGGGCTGAGGGGACAGGTTTAATACGGAGTCGGGCTGAGGGGACAGGTTTAATACGGAGTCGGGCTGAGGGGACAGGTTTAATACGGAGTCGGGCTGAGGGGACAGGTTTAATACGGAGTCGGGCTGAGGGGACAGGTTTAATACGGAGTCGGGCTGAGGGGACAGGTTTAATACGGAGTCGGGCTGAGGGGACAGGTTTAATACGGAGTCGGGCTGAGGGGACAGGTTTAATACGGAGTCGGGCTGAGGGGACAGGTTTAATACGGAGTCGGGCTGAGGGGACAGGTTTAATACGGAGTCGGGCTGAGGGGACAGGTTTAATACGGAGTCGGGCTGAGGGGACAGGTTTAATACGGAGTCGGGCTGAGGGGACAGGTTTAATACGGAGTCGGGCTGAGGGGACAGGTTTAATACGGAGTCGGGCTGAGGGGACAGGTGTAATACGGAGTCGGGCTGAGGGGACAGGTGTAATACGGAGTCGGGCTGAGGGGACAGGCGTAATACGGAGTCGGGCTGAGGGGACAGGCGTAATACGGAGTCGGGCTGAGGGGACAGGCGTAATACGGAGTCGGGCTGAGGGGACAGGCGTAATACGGAGTCGGGCTGAATGGACAGGCGTAATACGGAGTCGGGCTGAATGGACAGGCGTAATACGGAGTCGGGCTGAATGGACAGGCGTAATACGGAGTCGGGCTGAATGGACAGGCGTAATACGGAGTCGGGCTGAATGGACAGGCGTAATACGGAGTCGGGCTGAATGGACAGGCGTAATACGGAGTCGGGCTGAATGGACAGGCGTAATACGGAGTCGGGCTGAATGGACAGGCGTAATACGGAGTCGGGCTGAATGGACAGGCGTAATACGGAGTCGGGCTGAATGGACAGGCGTAATACGGAGTCGGGCTGAATGGACAGGCGTAATACGGAGTCGGGCTGAATGGACAGGCGTAATACGGAGTCGGGCTGAATGGACAGGCGTAATACGGAGTCGGGCTGAATGGACAGGCGTAATACGGAGTCGGGCTGAATGGACAGGCGTAATACGGAGTCGGGCTGAATGGACAGGCGTAATACGGAGTCGGGCTGAATGGACAGGCGTAATACGGAGTCGGGCTGAATGGACAGGCGTAATACGGAGTCGGGCTGAATGGACAGGCGTAATACGGAGTCGGGCTGAATGGACAGGCGTAATACGGAGTCGGGCTGAATGGACAGGCGTAATACGGAGTCGGATTGATGCTGAGGGGACAGGCGTAATACGGAGTCGTGCTGAATGGACAGGTGTAATACGGAGTCGGGCTGAATGGACAGGTGTAATACGGAGTCGGATTGATGCTGAGGGGACAGGTGTAATACGGAGTCGTGCTGAATGGACAGGTGTAATACGGAGTCGTGCTGAATGGACAGGTGTAATACGGAGTCGTGCTGAATGGACAGGTGTAATACGGAGTCGGGCTGAATGGACAGGTGTAATACGGAGTCGGGCTGAATGGACAGGTGTAATACGGAGTCGGGCTGAATGGACAGGTGTAATACGGAGTCGGGCTGAATGGACAGGTGTAATACGGAGTCGGGCTGAATGGACAGGTGTAATACGGAGTCGGGCTGAATGGACAGGTGTAATACGGAGTCGGGCTGAATGGACAGGTGTAATACGGAGTCGGGCTGAATGGACAGGTGTAATACGGAGTCGGGCTGAATGGACAGGTGTAATACGGAGTCGGGCTGAATGGACAGGTGTAATACGGAGTCGGGCTGAATGGACAGGTGTAATACGGAGTCGGATTGATGCTGAGGGGACAGGTGTAATACGGAGTCGTGCTGAATGGCCAGGTGTAATACGGAGTCGTGCTGAATGGACAGGTGTAATACGGAGTCGGATTGATGCTGAGGGGACAGGTGTAATACGGAGTCGTGCTGAATGGACAGGTGTAATACGGAGTCGGATTGATGCTGAGGGGACAGGTGTAATACGGAGTCGTGCTGAATGGACAGGTGTAATACGGAGTCGGGCTGAATGGACAGGTGTAATACGGAGTCGGGCTGAATGGACAGGTGTAATACGGAGTCGGGCTGAATGGACAGGTGTAATACGGAGTCGGGCTGAATGGACAGGTGTAATACGGAGTCGGATTGATGCTGAGGGGACAGGTGTAATACGGAGTCGTGCTGAATGGACAGGTGTAATACGGAGTCGTGCTGAATGGACAGGTGTAATACGGAGTCGGATTGATGCTGAGGGGACAGGTGTAATACGGAGTCGTGCTGAATGGACAGGTGTAATACGGAGTCGTGCTGAATGGACAGGTGTAATACGGAGTCGTGCTGAAGGGACAGGTGTAATACGGAGTCGGATTGATGCTGAGGGGACAGGTGTAATACGGAGTCGGATTGATGCTGAATGGACAGGTGTAATACGGAGTCGGATTGATGCTGAGGGGACAGGTGTAATACGGAGTCGTGCTGAATGGACAGGTGTAATACGGAGTCGGATTGATGCTGAGGGGACAGGTGTAATACGGAGTCGTGCTGAATGGACAGGTGTAATACGGAGTCGGATTGATGCTGAGGGGACAGGTGTAATACGGAGTCGTGCTGAATGGACAGGTGTAATACGGAGTCGTGCTGAAGGGACAGGTGTAATACGGAGTCGGATTGATGCTGAGGGGACAGGTGTAATACGGAGTCGGATTGATGCTGAATGGACAGGTGTAATACGGAGTCGGATTGATGCTGAGGGGACAGGTGTAATACGGAGTCGTGCTGAATGGACAGGTGTAATACGGAGTCGTGCTGAATGGACAGGTGTAATACGGAGTCGTGCTGAATGGACAGGTGTAATACGGAGTCGTGCTGAAGGGACAGGTGTAATATGGAGTCGTGCTGAAGGGACAGGTGTAATATGGAGTCGTGCTGAAGGGACAGGTGTAATATGGAGTCGTGCTGAAGGGACAGGTGTAAAATGGAGTCGTGCTGAAGGGACAGGTGTAATATGGAGTCGTGCTGAAGGGACAGGTGTAATATGGAGTCGTGCTGAAGGGACAGGTGTAATATGGAGTCGTGCTGAAGGGACAGGTGTAATATGGAGTCGTGCTGAAGGGACAGGTGTAATATGGAGTCGTGCTGAAGGGACAGGTGTAATATGGAGTCGTGCTGAAGGGACAGGTGTAATATGGAGTCGTGCTGAAGGGACAGGTGTAATATGGAGTCGTGCTGAAGGGACAGGTGTAATATGGAGTCGTGCTGAAGGGACAGGTGTAATATGGAGTCGTGCTGAAGGGACAGGTGTAATATGGAGTCGTGCTGAAGGGACAGGTGTAATATGGAGTCGTGCTGAAGGGACAGGTGTAATATGGAGTCGTGCTGAAGGGACAGGTGTAATATGGAGTCGTGCTGAAGGGACAGGTGTAATATGGAGTCGTGCTGAAGGGACAGGTGTAATATGGAGTCGTGCTGAAGGGACAGGTGTAATATGGAGTCGTGCTGAAGGGACAGGTGTAATATGGAGTCGTGCTGAAGGGACAGGTGTAATATGGAGTCGTGCTGAAGGGACAGGTGTAATATGGAGTCGTGCTGAAGGGACAGGTGTAATATGGAGTCGTGCTGAAGGGACAGGTGTAATATGGAGTCGTGCTGAAGGGACAGGTGTAATATGGAGTCGTGCTGAAGGGACAGGTGTAATATGGAGTCGTGCTGAAGGGACAGGTGTAATATGGAGTCGTGCTGAAGGGACAGGTGTAATATGGAGTCGTGCTGAAGGGACAGGTGTAATATGGAGTCGTGCTGAAGGGACAGGTGTAATATGGAGTCGTGCTGAAGGGACAGGTGTAATATGGAGTCGTGCTGAAGGGACAGGTGTAATATGGAGTCGTGCTGAAGGGACAGGTGTAATATGGAGTCGTGCTGAAGGGACAGGTGTAATATGGAGTCGTGCTGAAGGGACAGGTGTAATATGGAGTCGTGCTGAAGGGACAGGTGTAATATGGAGTCGTGCTGAAGGGACAGGTGTAATATGGAGTCGTGCTGAAGGGACAGGTGTAATACGGAGTCGGATTGATGCTGAGGGGACAGGTGTAATACGGAGTCGTGCTGAATGGACAGGTGTAATACGGAGTCGTGCTGAATGGACAGGTGTAATACGGAGTCGGATTGATGCTGAGGGGACAGGTGTAATACGGAGTCGTGCTGAATGGACAGGTGTAATACGGAGTCGTGCTGAATGGACAGGTGTAATACGGAGTCGTGCTGAAGGGACAGGTGTAATACGGAGTCGGATTGATGCTGAGGGGACAGGTGTAATACGGAGTCGGATTGATGCTGAATGGACAGGTGTAATACGGAGTCGGATTGATGCTGAGGGGACAGGTGTAATACGGAGTCGTGCTGAATGGACAGGTGTAATACGGAGTCGGATTGATGCTGAGGGGACAGGTGTAATACGGAGTCGTGCTGAATGGACAGGTGTAATACGGAGTCGGATTGATGCTGAGGGGACAGGTGTAATACGGAGTCGTGCTGAATGGACAGGTGTAATACGGAGTCGTGCTGAAGGGACAGGTGTAATACGGAGTCGGATTGATGCTGAGGGGACAGGTGTAATACGGAGTCGGATTGATGCTGAATGGACAGGTGTAATACGGAGTCGGATTGATGCTGAGGGGACAGGTGTAATACGGAGTCGTGCTGAATGGACAGGTGTAATACGGAGTCGTGCTGAATGGACAGGTGTAATACGGAGTCGTGCTGAATGGACAGGTGTAATACGGAGTCGTGCTGAAGGGACAGGTGTAATATGGAGTCGTGCTGAAGGGACAGGTGTAATATGGAGTCGTGCTGAAGGGACAGGTGTAATATGGAGTCGTGCTGAAGGGACAGGTGTAAAATGGAGTCGTGCTGAAGGGACAGGTGTAATATGGAGTCGTGCTGAAGGGACAGGTGTAATATGGAGTCGTGCTGAAGGGACAGGTGTAATATGGAGTCGTGCTGAAGGGACAGGTGTAATAGGGAGTCGTGCTGAAGGGACAGGTGTAATATGGAGTCGTGCTGAAGGGACAGGTGTAATATGGAGTCGTGCTGAAGGGACAGGTGTAATATGGAGTCGTGCTGAAGGGACAGGTGTAATATGGAGTCGTGCTGAAGGGACAGGTGTAATATGGAGTCGTGCTGAAGGGACAGGTGTAATATGGAGTCGTGCTGAAGGGACAGGTGTAATATGGAGTCGTGCTGAAGGGACAGGTGTAATATGGAGTCGTGCTGAAGGGACAGGTGTAATATGGAGTCGTGCTGAAGGGACAGGTGTAATATGGAGTCGTGCTGAAGGGACAGGTGTAATATGGAGTCGTGCTGAAGGGACAGGTGTAATATGGAGTCGTGCTGAAGGGACAGGTGTAATATGGAGTCGTGCTGAAGGGACAGGTGTAATATGGAGTCGTGCTGAAGGGACAGGTGTAATATGGAGTCGTGCTGAAGGGACAGGTGTAATATGGAGTCGTGCTGAAGGGACAGGTGTAATATGGAGTCGTGCTGAAGGGACAGGTGTAATATGGAGTCGTGCTGAAGGGACAGGTGTAATATGGAGTCGTGCTGAAGGGACAGGTGTAATATGGAGTCGTGCTGAAGGGACAGGTGTAATATGGAGTCGTGCTGAAGGGACAGGTGTAATATGGAGTCGTGCTGAAGGGACAGGTGTAATACGGAGTCGTGCTGAAGGGACAGGTGTAATACGGAGTCGTGCTGAAGGGACAGGTGTAATATGGAGTCGTGCTGAAGGGACAGGTGTAATATGGAGTCGTGCTGAAGGGACAGGTGTAATATGGAGTCGTGCTGAAGGGACAGGTGTAATATGGAGTCGTGCTGAAGGGACAGGTGTAATATGGAGTCGTGCTGAAGGGACAGGTGTAATATGGAGTCGTGCTGAAGGGACAGGTGTAATATGGAGTCGTGCTGAAGGGACAGGTGTAATATGGAGTCGTGCTGAAGGGACAGGTGTAATACGGAGTCGGATTGATGCTGAGGGGACAGGTGTAATATGGAGTCGTGCTGAAGGGACAGGTGTAATACGGAGTCGGATTGATGCTGAGGGGACAGGTGTAATACGGAGTCGTGCTGAATGGACAGGTGTAATACGGAGTCGTGCTGAATGGACAGGTGTAATACGGAGTCGTGCTGAATGGACAGGTGTAATACGGAGTCGTGCTGAATGGACAGGTGTAATACGGAGTCGTGCTGAATGGACAGGTGTAATACGGAGTCGTGCTGAATGGACAGGTGTAATACGGAGTCGTGCTGAATGGACAGGTGTAATACGGAGTCGTGCTGAATGGACAGGTGTAATACGGAGTCGTGCTGAATGGACAGGTGTAATACGGAGTCGTGCTGAAGGGACAGGTGTAATATGGAGTCGTGCTGAAGGGACAGGTGTAATATGGAGTCGTGCTGAAGGGACAGGTGTAATATGGAGTCGTGCTGAAGGGACAGGTGTAATATGGAGTCGTGCTGAATGGACAGGTGTAATATGGAGTCGTGCTGAAGGGACAGGTGTAATATGGAGTCGTGCTGAAGGGACAGGTGTAATATGGAGTCGTGCTGAAGGGACAGGTGTAATATGGAGTCGTGCTGAAGGGACAGGTGTAATATGGAGTCGTGCTGAAGGGACAGGTGTAATATGGAGTCGTGCTGAAGGGACAGGTGTAATATGGAGTCGGATTGATGCTGAGGGGACAGGTGTAATACGGAGTCGTGCTGAATGGACAGGTGTAATACGGAGTCGTGCTGAATGGACAGGTGTAATACGGAGTCGTGCTGAATGGACAGGTGTAATACGGAGTCGTGCTGAATGGACAGGTGTAATACGGAGTCGTGCTGAATGGACAGGTGTAATACGGAGTCGTGCTGAATGGACAGGTGTAATACGGAGTCGTGCTGAATGGACAGGTGTAATATGGAGTCGTGCTGAAGGGACAGGTGTAATATGGAGTCGGATTGATGCTGAGGGGACAGGTGTAATACGGAGTCGTGCTGAATGGACAGGTGTAATACGGAGTCGTGCTGAATGGACAGGTGTAATACGGAGTCGTGCTGAATGGACAGGTGTAATACGGAGTCGTGCTGAAGGGACAGGTGTAATATGGAGTCGTGCTGAAGGGACAGGTGTAATATGGAGTCGTGCTGAAGGGACAGGTGTAATATGGAGTCGTGCTGAAGGGACAGGTGTAATATGGAGTCGTGCTGAAGGGACAGGTGTAATATGGAGTCGTGCTGAAGGGACAGGTGTAATATGGAGTCGTGCTGAAGGGACAGGTGTAATATGGAGTCGTGCTGAAGGGACAGGTGTAATATGGAGTCGTGCTGAAGGGACAGGTGTAATATGGAGTCGTGCTGAAGGGACAGGTGTAATATGGAGTCGTGCTGAATGGACAGGTGTAATACGGAGTCGGATTGATGCTGAGGGGACAGGTGTAATACGGAGTCGTGCTGAATGGACAGGTGTAATACGGAGTCGTGCTGAATGGACAGGTGTAATACGGAGTCGTGCTGAATGGACAGGTGTAATACGGAGTCGTGCTGAAGGGACAGGTGTAATACGGAGTCGTGCTGAATGGACAGGTGTAATACGGAGTCGTGCTGAATGGACAGGTGTAATACGGAGTCGTGCTGAATGGAAGGGACAGGTGTAATATGGAGTCGTGCTGAAGGGACAGGTGTAATATGGAGTCGTGCTGAATGGACAGGTGTAATACGGAGTCGGATTGATGCTGAGGGGGCAGGTGTAATACGGAGTCGGATTGATGCTGAATGGACAGGTGTAATACGGAGTCGGATTGATGCTGAATGGACAGGTGTAATACGGAGTCGGATTGATGCTGAGGGGACAGGTGTAATACGGAGTCGTGCTGAATGGACAGGTGTAATACGGAGTCGGGCTGAATGGACAGGTGTAATACGGAGTCGTGCTGAATGGACAGGTGTAATACGGAGTCGTGCTGAATGGACAGGTGTAATACGGAGTCGTGCTGAATGGACAGGTGTAATACGGAGTCGTGCTGAATGGACAGGTGTAATACGGAGTCGTGCTGAATGGAAGGGACAGGTGTAATATGGAGTCGTGCTGAAGGGACAGGTGTAATATGGAGTCGTGCTGAATGGACAGGTGTAATACGGAGTCGGATTGATGCTGAGGGGGCAGGTGTAATACGGAGTCGTGCTGAATGGACAGGTGTAATACGGAGTCGGATTGATGCTGAATGGACAGGTGTAATACGGAGTCGGATTGATGCTGAATGGACAGGTGTAATACGGAGTCGGATTGATGCTGAGGGGACAGGTGTAATACGGAGTCGTGCTGAATGGACAGGTGTAATACGGAGTCGTGCTGAATGGACAGGTGTAATACGGAGTCGTGCTGAATGGAAGGGACAGGTGTAATATGGAGTCGTGCTGAAGGGACAGGTGTTAGATATGGAGTCGTGCTGAAGGGACAGGTGTAATATGGAGTCGTGCTGAAGGGACAGGTGTAATATGGAGTCGTGCTGAAGGGACAGGTGTAATATGGAGTCGTGCTGAAGGGACAGGTGTAATATGGAGTCGTGCTGAAGGGACAGGTGTAATATGGAGTCGTGCTGAAGGGACAGGTGTAATATGGAGTCGTGCTGAAGGGACAGGTGTAATATGGAGTCGTGCTGAATGGACAGGTGTAATACGGAGTCGGATTGATGCTGAGGGGACAGGTGTAATACGGAGTCGTGCTGAATGGACAGGTGTAATACGGAGTCGTGCTGAATGGACAGGTGTAATACGGAGTCGTGCTGAATGGACAGGTGTAATACGGAGTCGTGCTGAATGGACAGGTGTAATACGGAGTCGTGCTGAATGGACAGGTGTAATACGGAGTCGTGCTGAATGGACAGGTGTAATACGGAGTCGTGCTGAATGGAAGGGACAGGTGTAATATGGAGTCGTGCTGAAGGGACAGGTGTAATATGGAGTCGTGCTGAATGGACAGGTGTAATACGGAGTCGGATTGATGCTGAGGGGGCAGGTGTAATACGGAGTCGGATTGATGCTGAATGGACAGGTGTAATACGGAGTCGGATTGATGCTGAATGGACAGGTGTAATACGGAGTCGGATTGATGCTGAATGGACAGGTGTAATACGGAGTCGGATTGATGCTGAGGGGACAGGTGTAATACGGAGTCGTGCTGAATGGACAGGTGTAATACGGAGTCGGGCTGAATGGACAGGTGTAATACGGAGTCGTGCTGAATGGACAGGTGTAATACGGAGTCGTGCTGAATGGACAGGTGTAATACGGAGTCGTGCTGAATGGACAGGTGTAATACGGAGTCGTGCTGAATGGACAGGTGTAATACGGAGTCGTGCTGAATGGACAGGTGTAATACGGAGTCGTGCTGAATGGAAGGGACAGGTGTAATATGGAGTCGTGCTGAAGGGACAGGTGTAATATGGAGTCGTGCTGAATGGACAGGTGTAATACGGAGTCGGATTGATGCTGAGGGGGCAGGTGTAATACGGAGTCGTGCTGAATGGACAGGTGTAATACGGAGTCGGATTGATGCTGAATGGACAGGTGTAATACGGAGTCGGATTGATGCTGAATGGACAGGTGTAATACGGAGTCGGATTGATGCTGAGGGGACAGGTGTAATACGGAGTCGTGCTGAATGGACAGGTGTAATACGGAGTCGTGCTGAATGGACAGGTGTAATACGGAGTCGTGCTGAATGGAAGGGACAGGTGTAATATGGAGTCGTGCTGAAGGGACAGGTGTAATATGGAGTCGTGCTGAAGGGACAGGTGTAATATGGAGTCGTGCTGAAGGGACAGGTGTAATATGGAGTCGTGCTGAAGGGACAGGTGTAATATGGAGTCGTGGTGAAGGGGGCAGGTGTAATACGGAGTCGTGCTGAAGGGACAGGTGTAATATGGAGTCGTGCTGAAGGGACAGGTGTAATATGGAGTCGTGCTGAAGGGACAGGTGTAATATGGAGTCGTGCTGAAGGGACAGGTGTAATATGGAGTCAGGCTGAATGGACAGGTGTAATACGGAGTCGGATTGATGCTGAGGGGACAGGTGTAATATGGAGTCGTGCTGAAGGGACAGGTGTAATATGGAGTCGTGCTGAATGGACAGGTGTAATACGGAGTCAGGCTGAATGGACAGGTGTAATACGGAGTCGGATTGATGCTGAGGGGACAGGTGTAATACGGAGTCGTGCTGAATGGACAGGTGTAATACGGAGTCGTGCTGAATGGACAGGTGTAATACGGAGTCGTGCTGAATGGACAGGTGTAATACGGAGTCGTGCTGAATGGAAGGGACAGGTGTAATATGGAGTCGTGCTGAAGGGACAGGTGTAATATGGAGTCGTGCTGAAGGGACAGGTGTAATATGGAGTCGTGCTGAATGGACAGGTGTAATACGGAGTCGGATTGATGCTGAGGGGGCAGGTGTAATACGGAGTCGTGCTGAATGGACAGGTGTAATACGGAGTCGGATTGATGCTGAGGGGACAGGTGTAATATGGAGTCGTGCTGAAGGGACAGGTGTAATATGGAGTCGTGCTGAATGGACAGGTGTAATACGGAGTCAGGCTGAATGGACAGGTGTAATACGGAGTCGGATTGATGCTGAGGGGACAGGTGTAATACGGAGTCGTGCTGAATGGACAGGTGTAATACGGAGTCGTGCTGAATGGACAGGTGTAATACGGAGTCGTGCTGAATGGACAGGTGTAATACGGAGTCGTGCTGAATGGACAGGTGTAATACGGAGTCGTGCTGAATGGAAGGGACAGGTGTAATATGGAGTCGTGCTGAAGGGACAGGTGTAATATGGAGTCGTGCTGAAGGGACAGGTGTAATATGGAGTCGTGCTGAAGGGACAGGTGTAATATGGAGTCGTGCTGAATGGACAGGTGTAATACGGAGTCGGATTGATGCTGAGGGGGCAGGTGTAATACGGAGTCGTGCTGAATGGACAGGTGTAATACGGAGTCAGGCTGAATGGACAGGTGTAATACGGAGTCGGATTGATGCTGAGGGGACAGGTGTAATACGGAGTCGTGCTGAATGGACAGGTGTAATACGGAGTCGTGCTGAATGGACAGGTGTAATACGGAGTCGTGCTGAATGGACAGGTGTAATACGGAGTCGTGCTGAATGGACAGGTGTAATACGGAGTCGTGCTGAATGGACAGGTGTAATACGGAGTCGTGCTGAATGGAAGGGACAGGTGTAATATGGAGTCGTGCTGAAGGGACAGGTGTAATATGGAGTCGTGCTGAAGGGACAGGTGTAATATGGAGTCGTGCTGAATGGACAGGTGTAATACGGAGTCGGATTGATGCTGAGGGGGCAGGTGTAATACGGAGTCGTGCTGAATGGACAGGTGTAATACGGAGTCGTGCTGAATGGACAGGTGTAATACGGAGTCGTGCTGAATGGACAGGTGTAATACGGAGTCGTGCTGAATGGACAGGTGTAATACGGAGTCGTGCTGAATGGACAGGTGTAATACGGAGTCAGGCTGAATGGACAGGTGTAATACGGAGTCGGATTGATGCTGAGGGGACAGGTGTAATACGGAGTCGTGCTGAATGGACAGGTGTAATACGGAGTCGTGCTGAATGGACAGGTGTAATACGGAGTCGTGCTGAATGGACAGGTGTAATACGGAGTCGTGCTGAATGGACAGGTGTAATACGGAGTCGTGCTGAATGGAAGGGACAGGTGTAATATGGAGTCGTGCTGAAGGGACAGGTGTAATATGGAGTCGTGCTGAATGGACAGGTGTAATACGGAGTCGGATTGATGCTGAGGGGGCAGGTGTAATACGGAGTCGTGCTGAATGGACAGGTGTAATACGGAGTCGTGCTGAATGGACAGGTGTAATACGGAGTCGTGCTGAATGGACAGGTGTAATACGGAGTCGTGCTGAATGGACAGGTGTAATACGGAGTCGTGCTGAATGGACAGGTGTAATACGGAGTCGTGCTGAATGGACAGGTGTAATACGGAGTCGTGCTGAATGGACAGGTGTAATACGGAGTCGTGCTGAATGGACAGGTGTAATACGGATTCGTGCTGAATGGACAGGTGTAATACGGAGTCAGACTGAGGGGACAGGTGTAATACGGAGTCGGGTTGAGGCTGAGGGGGGCAGGTGTAATACGAAGTTGTGCTGAAGGGACAGGTGTAATACGGAGTCAGGTTGAGGCTGAGGGGGGCAGGTGTAATACGGAGTCGTGCTGAATTGACAGGTGTAATACGGAGTCAGACTGAGGGGACAGGTGTAATACGGAGTCAGGTTGAGGCTGAGGGGGGCAGGTGTAATACGAAGTTGTGCTGAAGGGACAGGTGTAATACGGAGTCAGGTTGAGGGGACAGGTGTAATACGGAGTCAGACTGAGGGGACAGGTGTAATACGGAGTCAGGTTGAGGCTGAGGGGGGCAGGTGTAATACGAAGTTGTGCTGAAGGGACAGGTGTAATACGGAGTCAGGTTGAGGCTGAAGGGGGCAGACATAAAAATGAGTATTACAGAGATGTTTGTGCGCTGCGCCTTATACACCTGGGAATAAACGGAGCTCCTCTTACTAAGTTTAGCCTTCTGTGCAGATAATAATTTGTGTATATTACTCATCATCTCTGGGACAAATGAGTCTTTTACATTTATTGTGTTTGATGAAAAGTTATTTTAATGGAAGTGATGTTACAGTGACACCAGTCTCGCATGATTTAATTAGTGCATTACTGACCCGAGCTGTATGTTTAACCCTTACGGCTAAACACACTGCTATTGACTAACTCACCAGCCATATTCTGCTTGAGAGCTTTAATGCCCCAGATCAGGACTTTACCTGTATGTGTCGCCTCTTTGCAGAGGTTAAACACATAGATAACGTTGGTACTGGCGTTAATATTAATCTTTTCCATAGGCCATACTTGTTACCACCAGTTTACAACAGCAATGGAAGCCAGGCCACAGTTAGTTCAGTCAGTAACGCGCTAAGGAGTTAGATTGTACGATTGTGTTCCTGTATTAGAGATTTCCACTGAAACTGTCATTTAGTTGCTATAATTTAGTAAAACTACTGCTTCAGCTTGTAGGTAAATATACAGGAAGATAGTAACGGCTGGTTACAAGTTAATAAGAAAACTTACCATACTATGCAATAAATGTCTACTGCAGTATTTTATTAGTTATGTAAATTGCAACCATGTGATGTGATAGAGGCTGCTTAACCATTTGTTTACGTCCCACACTTTATAAACAGGAGCATGTGAAATGGGTGCACAATGAAATGATAAATAAAAGCTCCCAGTTAAAGCTTATATATGTCACCCCGGAGAAGATCGCTAAAAGTAAGCTCTTTATGTCCCGACTGGAAAAGGCTTATCAGGCAGCACGGCTTGCTCGTATCGCCGTTGATGAGGTCCATTGTTGTAGTCAGTGGGGACATGACTTCCGACCTGGTGAGCTTGCGATATTGTCTCAGAGGTACTGCGGTTATTAATAAGCAGAAGCGCCGGGAAATTACACTAAATATCTCTGTTATATATACACATTAATCACTATATGTTATATATACACATTAATCACTATATGTTATATATACACATTACTCACTATATGTTATATATACACATTACTCACTATATGTTATATATACACATTACTCACTATATGTTATATATACACATTCATCACTATATGTTATATGTACACATTAATCACTATATGTTATATGTACACATTAATCACTATATGTTATATATACACATTACTCACTATATGTTATATATACACATTCATCACTATATGTTATATATACACATTCATCACTATATGTTATATGTACACATTAATCACTATATGTTATATGTACACATTAATCACTATATGTTATATGTACACATTAATCACTATATGTTATATATACACATTCATCACTATATGTTATATATACACATTCATCACTATATGTTATATGTACACATTAATCACTATATGTTATATGTACACATTAATCACTATATGTTATATATACACATTCATCACTATATGTTATATATACACATTCATCACTATATGTTATATGTACACATTCATCACTATATGTTATATATACACATTAATCACTATATGTTATATGTACACATTAATCATTATATGTTATATATACACATTAATCACTATATGTTATATATACACATTCATCACTATATGTTATATATACACATTAATCACTATATGTTATATATACACATTCATCACTATATGTTATATATACACATTCATCACTATATGTTATATGTACACATTAATCACTATATGTTATATGTACACATTAATCACTATATGTTATATATACACATTAATCACTATATGTTATATATACACATTAATCACTATATGTTATATATACACATTAATCACTATATGTTATATATACACATTACTCACTATATGTTATATATACACATTACTCACTATATGTTATATATACACATTAATCACTATATGTTATATATACACATTAATCACTATATGTTATATATACACATTAATCACTATATGTTATATATACACATTAATCACTATATGTTATATATACACATTAATCACTATATGTTATATATACACATTAATCACTATATGTTATATATACACATTAATCACTATATGTTATATATACACATTAATCACTATATGTTATATATACACATTACTCACTATATGTTATATATACACATTAATCACTATATGTTATATATACACATTAATCACTATATGTTATATATACACATTAATCACTATATGTTATATATACACATTAATCTCTATATGTTATATATACACATTACTCACTATATGTTATATATACACATTAATCTCTATATGTTATATATACACATTACTCACTATATGTTATATATACACATTCATCACTATATGTTATATATACACATTCATCACTATATGTTATATATACACATTAATCTCTATATGTTATATATACACATTACTCACTATATGTTATATATACACATTCATCACTATATGTTATATATACACATTCATCACTATATGTTATATATACACATTAATCACTATATGTTATATATACACATTACTCACTATATGTTATATATACACATTCATCACTATATGTTATATATACACATTACTCACTATATGTTATATATACACATTAATCTCTATATGTTATATATACACATTAATCTCTATATGTTATATATACACATTAATCACTATATGTTATATATACACATTACTCACTATATGTTATATATACACATTCATCACTATATGTTATATATACACATTCATCACTATATGTTATATATACACATTAATCTCTATATGTTATATATACACATTACTCACTATATGTTATATATACACATTCATCACTATATGTTATATATACACATTCATCACTATATGTTATATATACACATTCATCACTATATGTTATATATACACATTACTCACTATATGTTATATATACACATTCATCACTATATGTTATATATACACATTCATCACTATATGTTATATATACACATTACTCACTATATGTTATATATACACATTAATCACTATATGTTATATATACACATTAATCTCTATATGTTATATATACACATTAATCTCTGTATGTTATATATACACATTCATCACTATATGTTATATATACACATTACTCACTATATGTTATATATACACATTAATCACTATATGTTATATATACACATTACTCACTATATGTTATATATACACATTACTCACTATATGTTATATATACACATTAATCTCTATATGTTATATATACACATTCATCACTATATGTTATATATACACATTCATCGCTATATGTTATATATACACATTCATCACTATATGTTATATATACACATTCATCACTATATGTTATATATACACATTAATCACTATATGTTATATATACACATTCATCACTATATGTTATATATACACATTCATCACTATATGTTATATATACACATTAATCACTATATGTTATATATACACATTCATCACTATATGTTATATATACACATTCATCACTATATGTTATATATACACATTCATCACTATATGTTATATATACACATTCATCACTATATGTTATATATACACATTCATCACTATATGTTATATATACACATTAATCTCTATATGTTATATATACACATTACTCACTATATGTTATATATACACATTCATCACTATATGTTATATATACACATTAATCTCTATATGTTATATATACACATTACTCACTATATGTTATATATACACATTCATCACTATATGTTATATGTACACATTAATCACTATATGTTATATATACACATTCATCACTATATGTTATATATACACATTCATCACTATATGTTATATATACACATTCATCACTATATGTTATATATACACATTCATCACTATATGTTATATATACACATTCATCACTATATGTTATATATACACATTCATCACTATATGTTATATATACACATTCATCACTATATGTTATATATACACATTCATCACTATATGTTATATATACACATTACTCACTATATGTTATATATACACATTACTCACTATATGTTATATATACACATTCATCACTATATGTTATATATACACATTAATCACTATATGTTATATATACACATTCATCACTATATGTTATATATACACATTAATCTCTATATGTTATATATACACATTCATCACTATATGTTATATATACACATTCATCACTATATGTTATATATACACATTCATCACTATATGTTATATATACACATTCATCACTATATGTTATATATACACATTCATCACTATATGTTATATATACACATTAATCTCTATATGTTATATATACACATTAATCACTATATGTTATATATACACATTCATCACTATATGTTATATATACACATTCATCACTATATGTTATATATACACATTCATCACTATATGTTATATATACACATTCATCACTATATGTTATATGTACACATTAATCACTATATGTTATATATACACATTCATCACTATATGTTATATATACACATTCATCACTATATGTTATATATACACATTCATCACTATATGTTATATATACACATTCATCACTATATGTTATATATACACATTAATCACTATATGTTATATATACACATTCATCACTATATGTTATATATACACATTAATCACTATATGTTATATATACACATTAATCACTATATGTTATATATACACATTAATCTCTATATGTTATATATACACATTAATCACTATATGTTATATATACACATTAATCACTATATGTTATATATACACATTCATCACTATATGTTATATATACACATTCATCACTATATGTTATATATACACATTAATCATTATATGTTATATATACACATTCATCACTATATGTTATATATACACATTCATCACTATATGTTATATATACACATTAATCTCTATATGTTATATATACACATTAATCACTATATGTTATATATACACATTAATCACTATATGTTATATATACACATTCATCACTATATGTTATATATACACATTAATCATTATATGTTATATATACACATTCATCACTATATGTTATATATACACATTCATCACTATATGTTATATATACACATTAATCTCTATATGTTATATATACACATTAATCACTATATGTTATATATACACATTAATCTCTATATGTTATATATACACATTAATCACTATATGCTATATATACACATTAATCACTATATGTTATATATACACATTAATCTCTATATGTTATATATACACATTAATCACTATATGTTATATATACACATTAATCACTATATGTTATATATACACATTAATCACTATATGTTATATATACACATTAATCACTATATGTTATATATGCACATTAATCTCTATATGTTATATATGCACATTCATCACTATATGTTATATATACACATTAATCACTATATGTTATATATACACATTAATCTCTATATGTTATATATACACATTAATCACTATGTTATATATACACATTAATCACTATATGTTATATATACACATTACTCATTATATGTTATATATACACATTAATCACTATATGTTATATATACACATTCATCACTATATGTTATATATACACATTCATCACTATATGTTATATATACACATTAATCACTATATGTTATATATACACATTAATCACTATATGTTATATATACACATTCATCACTATATGTTATATATACACATTCGTCTCTATTTGTTATATATGCACATTCGTCTCTATTTGTTATATATACACATTCATCACTATATGTTATATATACACATTCGTCTCTATTTGTTATATATGCACATTCGTCTCTATTTGTTATATATACACATTCATCACTATATGTTATATATACACATTCATCACTATATGTTATATATGCACATTCATCACTATGTTATATATGCATATTCATCTCTATATATTATATATGCACATTAATCTCTATATGTTATATATGCACATTGAAGCAGTATAGAGCACTCAGGTCTGCACATTTCCCATTTCTATGCAGACTACAAGTTACTGGGAATCCTTAAGCGCCAGTTTCCCAATTCCCCGTTGATTGGATTAACAGCCACAGCAACGAGCCATGTTCTGACTGATGCCCAGAAAATCCTGTGCGTACAGAAGCCCGTTACCTTCACCGCTTCTTTCAATAGACCAAACCTGTTTTATGAGGTGCGTAAAGGCCAGGGGTGTTTATACCTAGGGTAGTAACTACTCAGAATAAGTAGGCATCAGATACCTTCTTATTAGCCAGGGATAGAAATAAATATATGTAGCATAACCAGACCTTGAGTTTCTTCATCTCCTAAACCGTTTGTCTTATTCCTCATGATGAAGCTGATCTGGTTGTATCTGCTTTGTTTAGTACAAACTGTGCATACAATAGCGCTCCCACAAAGGTCATAACATGATTTTATTTTTTATTTTGCTATAATTTACTCCCTGTAGAGTTTTGTTTTTTCTTTAGTCCCTTTTCTTTATCTTGTGACGGACATAGCAACAGTCACTTTTGTCATTTGCTAAAAAGGACCTTGAGTCTATTACTACTTGAGTCTATTACTACTTGAGTCTATTACTACTTGAGTCTATTACTACCTGCTAATAATAAACTTTCATAGACTTTCATGAAGTTCCTTTTATCTCCCTCTCCACTACCTTTTTAGTAGAGCTCCAGGAGATGGCGTGTTCCCTCATCCATTGGAGTCTAATGAACCTTTTTGGGTTAGTGAAGCTGGTTTACTAGTTTAATTTGTCAGGTGACCACAGAGCCCCTACAGATCCTCCTTGTTCAGTTCCCTGTATCACCTGACAGCTAAGCCAACTTCCCAAGCCAATGTCTTGCGCTATAACCAGTTCCCTTTATTATTCCCATTTAATGCGCCCTAGTAATTTTAAAGAAACCTTTCCAGAACATGACCTTTCTCACCCACCACAGATTCCAACCTCACTGTGCACTATCGGTGCTCTCACTCTCTCACTGTTTCTCATCTAACACTCTTCATTACATTATTAAATCCAGATTCTCTTTTATATCTTTGCTCACCTCTTAACACTGCTCTCTCCCTTGTCTATCCAGACATTAGTTATTGTGTCTTGACCATGATATATTTGTACTCACGGTAGCTTTTAATTAGTGATGTTGAACTCCCTCCCCCATTTGACACTATGCTAGTACCACATTATGTGACCATACTGTTGTCAGGTTCGAGAGAAGCCGTCAGGTTCGCATGATTTTGTTGAAGACGTTGTCAGGCTGATCAATGGCAGATACAAAGGACAGTCAGGTGAGAGAATATGCTTGATCTTCACGTATCTGAAGAGCCGATCTGTTGCGTCATTAAGAACAGAAATACGTTTTTTATAAAGAGAGAGAATTTATTTTTGTCGAGGGCAGAGATGCCGACATTGTTTAAAAGGAATAGTGGGAGGTAACGTTTTGTGATGGGGGACATGATATAGAAACGAGGCGTTTTGTGTTATTTCAGGAATTATTTATTGCTTCTCTCAGAAAGACTCGGAACACATTACCTTAAGTCTGCAGAAACTTGGGATCCGAGCTGGCACCTACCATGCAAACATGGAGCATAAAGATAAGAGCAAGGTACACACCCTGTGGACTACAAACGAACTTCAGGTAAACGGATCACTTTTCTCCACAAAGTAATTGTAATTCTTTCTGCGGCTCTGGGAAGACCTCACTGTGCTTTGTCCTTTAGGTGGTTGTAGCTACGGTTGCCTTTGGAATGGGAATTGATAAACCAGATGTTCGATTTGTAATTCATCACTCAATGAGTAAATCCATGGAGAATTACTACCAGGAGAGCGGACGGGCAGGTAACCTGCAAGTCTATCTGTGATCCTGATAATAGCAATGTAAATAAGCTGATCTGCTGGAATTTACAGCTGTTCACAAACTCAAGGCCAGAGACTGGAAATACAAATAACAGGGTAATGGTGCAGCGATTCCAGCAGAACATGACCCTGCAAAACATTAAAGGGACATTACACAGTACGAGATTCAAGTATAAAATGCTACATTAAGTGTAGTAAAAATGTTAGCAATATACTTTAATTATTTATTTTTTCCTCTTTTCCTGTAATTGTACAGTAAAAATTGTAAACTTCCACTGTGTTTCTATAAAGTTATGGGTGCCGCCATGTTGAAACCTAAGTCCCCCCTTATCTCTTTTGCTGAGGGCAAATAGGCATAGATATAATACAGGCAATACGTTATCCTATCAATGAACTGTACATAATTGCTATCAGCAGTAGTGATGCTCGTGCCCATTTTAGTATAGAAATTAAACCTTTGCACTAATATTTGCATTGAATATATCATTCTAGCTAGCATTGATTTACTATTTAGTGTCCCTTTAAGCACATATATTAGGGATGTACACATCGGCACCTATGGAGCAGGTCATTTTAATTGATGGAGCAAGGAAACGAGAAATAAAGCAGTTGGATAAATCGGCAAAAGGTCAGGAGTGAGTAAGAGACGATTAGAGAATACGGTTTAAGGACAAACAAGCGAATGATCACTGAGGCACTTAAACAATGAATCTCTTTTTGTACAAAATAAAATTTAGTCAGAACAAACCCTTATACACACAGGGTGTGACGCTGAACTGTAGCACTTTGATGATGAACGTGAGACCTTTTATTTTCTCAGGGCGAGATGACGAGAGAGCAGACTGTATATTATATTATGGATTTTCGGATATTTTCCGAATCAGCACTATGGTTGTAATGGAGAATGTTGGACAAAAGAAGCTGTATGATATGGTCAGATACTGCCAGGACCTGAGCAGGTGAGATAAGTTATCTCCACGGATTTAATATTGTGTTACGCAAGCTATTATGCCCCTCCCCTTATTGCACAAGTGTTTATCAGAATTCACTATGTATTTAATATTCTGTATTACGCAAGCTATTATGCCCCTCCCCTTATTGCACAAGTGTTTAGCAGAATTCACTAAGGATTTAATATTCTGTATTACACAAGCTATGATGCCCCTCCCCTTATTGCACAAGTGTTTAGCAGACAGAATTCACTAAGGATTTAATATTCTGTATTACACAAGCTATGATGCCCCTCTCCTTATTGCACAAGTGTTTAGCATAATTCACTAAGGATTTAATATTCTGTATTACACAAGCTATGAGCCCCCCCCCCCTTATTGCACAAGTGTTTAGCAGAATTCACTAAGGATTTAATATTCTGTATTACACAAGCTATGATGCCCCTCCCCTTATTGCACAAGTGTTTAGCAGAATTCACTAAGGATTTAATATTCTGTATTACACAAGCTATGAAGCCCCTCTCCTTATTGCACAAGTGTTTAGCAGAATTCACTAAGGATTTAATATTCTGTATTACACAAGCTATGATGCCCCTCTCCTTAATGCACAAGTGTTTAGCATAATTCACTAAGGATTTAATATTCTGTATTACACAAGCTATGAAGCCCCTCTCCTTAATGCACAAGTGTTTAGCATAATTCACTAAGGATTTAATATTCTGTATTACACAAGCTATGATGCCCCTCCCCTTATTGCACAAGTGTTTAGCAGAATTCACTAAGGATTTAATATTCTGTATTACACAAGCTATGATGCCCCTCTCCTTATTGCACAAGTGTTTAGCAGAATTCACTAAGGATTTAATATTCTGTATTACACAAGCTATGATGCCCCTCCCCTTATTGCACAAGTGTTTAGCAGAATTCACTAAGGATTTAATATTCTGTATTACTCAAGCTATGATGCCCCTCCCCTTATTGCACAAGTGTTTAGCAGAATTCACTAAGGATTTAATATTCTGTATTACACAAGCTATGATGCCCCTCCCCTTATTGCACAAGTGCTTAGCAGAATTCACTAAGGATTTAATATTCTGTATTACACAAGCTATGATGCCCCTCCCCTTATTGCACAAGTGTTTAGCAGAATTCACTAAGGATTTAATATTCTGTATTACACAAGCTATGATGCCCCTCTCCTTATTGCACAAGTGTTTAGCAGAATTCACTAAGGATTTAATATTCTGTATTACACAAGCTATGATGCCCCTCTCCTTATTGCACAAGTGTTTAGCAGAATTCACTAAGGATTTAATATTCTGTATTACACAAGCTATGATGCCCCTCTCCTTATTGCACAAGTGTTTAGCAGAATTCACTAAGGATTTAATATTCTGTATTACACAAGCTATGATGCCCCTCCCCTTATTGCACAAGTGTTTAGCAGAATTCACTAAGGATTTAATATTCTGTATTACACAAGCTATGATGCCCCTCCCCTTATTGCACAAGTGTTTAGCAGAATTCACTAAGGATTTAATATTCTGTATTACACAAGCTATGATGCCCCTCCCCTTATTGCACAAGTGTTTAGCAGAATTCACTAAGGATTTAATATTCTGTATTACACAAGCTATGATGCCCCTCTCCTTATTGCACAAGTGTTTAGCAGAATTCACTAAGGATTTAATATTCTGTATTACACAAGCTATGATGCCCCTCTCCTTATTGCACAAGTGTTTAGCAGAATTCACTAAGGATTTAATATTCTGTATTACACAAGCTATGATGCCCCTCTCCTTAATGCACAAGTGTTTAGCAGAATTCACTAAGGATTTAATATTCTGTATTACACAAGCTATGATGCCCCTCTCCTTATTGCACAAGTGTTTAGCAGACAGAATTCACTAAGGATTTAATATTCTGTATTACACAAGCTATGAAGCCCCTCTCCTTATTGCACAAGTGTTTAGCAGAATTCACTAAGGATTTCATATTCTTTATTACACAAGCTATGATGCCCCTCCCCTTATTGCACAAGTGTTTAGCAGACAGAAATCACTAAGGATTTAATATTCTGTATTACGCAAGCTATGATGCCCCTCCCCTTATTGCACAAGTGTTTAGCAGAATTCACTAAGGATTTAATATTCTGTATTACACAAGCTATGATGCCCCTCC
This sequence comes from Bombina bombina, assembly GCF_027579735.1. Classification (NCBI taxonomy): domain Eukaryota; kingdom Metazoa; phylum Chordata; class Amphibia; order Anura; family Bombinatoridae; genus Bombina; species Bombina bombina. The sequence goes on from NC_069504.1 coordinate 1,149,414,569, forward strand.
CTTATTGCACAAGTGTTTAGCAGAATTCACTAAGGATTTAATATTCTGTATTACACAAGCTATGATGCCCCTCTCCTTATTGCACAAGTGTTTAGCATAATTCACTAAGGATTTAATATTCTGTATTACACAAGCTATGAGCCCCCCCCCCCCCTTATTGCACAAGTGTTTAGCAGAATTCACTAAGGATTTAATATTCTGTATTACACAAGCTATGATGCCCCTCCCCTTATTGCACAAGTGTTTAGCAGAATTTACTAAGGATTTAATATTCTGTATTACACAAGCTATGATGCCCCTCCCCTTATTGCACAAGTGTTTAGCAGAATTCACTAAGGATTTAATATTCTGTATTACACAAGCTATGAAGCCCCTCCCCTTATTGCACAAGTGTTTAGCAGAATTCACTAAGGATTTAATATTCTGTATTACACAAGCTATGATGCCCCTCTCCTTATTGCACAAGTGTTTAGCAGAATTCACTAAGGATTTAATATTCTGTATTACATAAGCTATGAAGCCCCTCTCTTTATTGCACAAGTGTTTAGCTGACAGAATTCACTAAGGATTTAATATTCTGTATTACACAAGCTATGATTCCCCTCCCCTTATTGCACAAGTGTTTAGCAGAATTCACTAAGGATTTAATATTCTGTATTACACAAGCTATGAAGCCCCTCTCTTTATTGCACAAGTGTTTAGCAGAATTCACTAAGGATTTAATATTCTGTATAACACAAGCTATGATGCCCATCCCCTTATTGCACAAGTGTTTAGCAGACAGAATTCACTAAGGATTTAATATTCTGTATTACACAAGCTATGAGCCCCCCCCCCCCCCTTATTGCACAAGTGTTTAGCAGAATTCACTAAGGATTTAATATTCTGTATTACACAAGCTATGATGCCCCTCCCCTTATTGCACAAGTGTTTAGCAGAATTCACTAAGGATTTAATATTCTGTATAACACAAGCTATGATGCCCCTCCCCTTATTGCACAAGTGTTTAGCAGAATTCACTAAGGATTTAATATTCTGTATTACACAAACTATGAAGCCCCTCTCTTTATTGCACAAGTGTTTAGCAGAATTCACTAAGGATTTAATATTCTGTATTACACAAGCTATGAGCCCCCCCCCTTATTGCACAAGTGTTTAGCAGAATTCACTAAGGATTTAATATTCTGTATTACACAAGCTATGATGCCCCTCCCCTTATTGCACAAGTGTTTAGCAGACAGAAATCACTAAGGATTTAATATTCTGTATTACACAAGCTATGATGCCCCTCCCCTTATTGCACAAGTGTATAGCAGACAGAATTCTCTAAGGAATTAATATTCTGTATTACACAAGCTATGATGCCCCTCTCCTTATTGCACAAGTGTTTAGCAGAATTCACTAAGGATTTAATATTCTGTATTACACAAGCTATGATGCCCCTCCCCTTATTGCACAAGTGTATAGCAGACAGAATTCACTAAGGATTTAATATTCTGTATTACACAAGCTATGATGCCCCTCCCCTTATTGCACAAGTGTATAGCAGACAGAATTCACTAAGGATTTAATATTCTGTATTACACAAGCTATGATGCCCCTCTCCTTATTGCACAAGTGTTTAGCAGAATTCACTAAGGATTTAATATTCTGTATTACACAAGCTATGATGCCCCTCCCCTTATTGCACAAGTGTTTAGCAGAATTCACTAAGGATTTAATATTCTGTATTACACAAGCTATGAAGCCCCTCTCCTTATTGCACAAGTGTTTAGCAGAATTCACTAAGGATTTAATATTCTGTATTACACAAGCTATGATGCCCCTCTCCTTAATGCACAAGTGTTTAGCAGAATTCACTAAGGATTTAATATTCTGTATTACACAAGCTATGATGCCCCTCCCCTTATTGCACAAGTGTATAGCAGACAGAATTCACTAAGGATTTAATATTCTGTATAACACAATCTATGATGCCCCTCCCCTTATTGCACAAGTGTTTAGCAGAATTCACTAAGGATTTAATATTCTGTATTACACAAGCTATGATGCCCCTCCCCTTATTGCACAAGTGTATAGCAGACAGAATTCACTAAGGATTTAATATTCATTTTAAAACCAAAAACATTTTTACAAACCTGTTCTTGTCTCACAAATATTCAGTCAGCTGATGAAGCAATGAATATCTGTCTGGTTGTATTTGTTTAGAGCACACTGTGTATAACCCCAGGCTCTCATGTAGCGCATCTGTATTTGTATAGAGCACACACTGTGTATAACCCCAGGCTCTCATGTAGTGCATCTGTATTTGTATAGAGCACACACTGTGTATAACCCCAGGCTCTCATGTAGCGCATCTGTATTTGTATAGAGCACACTCTGTGTATAACCCCAGGCTCTCATGTAGTGCATCTGTATTTGTATAGAGCACACTGTGTATAACCCCAGGCTCTCATGTAGTGCATCTGTATTTGTATAGAGCACACTGTGTATAACCCCAGGCTCTCATGTAGTGCATCTGTGTTTGTATAGAGCACACACTGTGTATAACCCCAGGCTCTCATGTAGTGCATCTGTATTTGTATAGAGCACACACTGTGTATAACCCCAGGCTCTCATGTAGTGCATCTGTATTTGTATAGAGCACACACTGTGTATAACCCCAGGCTCTCATGTAGTGCATCTGTATTTGTATAGAGCACACACTGTGTATAACCCCAGGCTCTCATGTAGTGCATCTGTATTTGTATAGAGCACACTGTGTATAACCCCAGGCTCTCATGTAGTGCGTCTGTATTTGTATAGAGCACACACTGTGTGTATAACCCCAGGCTCTCATGTAGTGCATCTGTATTTGTATAGAGCACACACTGTGTATAACCCCAGGCTCTCATGTAGTGCATCTGTATTTGTATAGAGCACACACTGTGTATAACCCCAGGCTCTCATGTAGCGCATCTGTATTTGTATAGAGCACACTCTGTGTATAACCCCAGGCTCTCATGTAGTGCATCTGTATTTGTATAGAGCACACACTGTGTATAACCCCAGGCTCTCATGTAGTGCATCTGTATTTGTATAGAGCACACACTGTGTATAACCCCAGGCTCTCATGTAGCTCATCTGTATTTGTATAGAGCACACTCTGTGTATAACCCCAGGCTCTCATGTAGTGCATCTGTATTTGTATAGAGCACACTGTGTATAACCCCAGGCTCTCATGTAGTGCATCTGTATTTGTATAGAGCACACTGTGTGTATAACCCCAGGCTCTCATGTAGTGCATCTGTATTTGTATAGAGCACACTGTGTATAACCCCAGGCTCTCATGTAGTGCGTCTGTATTTGAATAGAGCACACTGTGTGTATAACCCCAGGCTCTCATGTAGTGCATCTGTATTTGTATAGAGCACACTGTGTATAACCCCAGGCTCTCATGTAGTGCGTCTGTATTTGTATAGAGCACACACTGTGTATAACCCCAGGCTCTCATGTAGTGCGTCTGTATTTGTATAGAGCACACACTGTGTATAACCCCAGGCTCTCATGTAGTGCATCTGTATTTGTATAGAGCACACTCTGTGTATAACCCCAGGCTCTCATGTAGTGCATCTGTATTTGTATAGAGCACACACTGTGTATAACCCCAGGCTCTCATGTAGTGCATCTGTATTTGTATAGAGCACACACTGTGTATAACCCCAGGCTCTCATGTAGTGCATCTGTATTTGTATAGAGCACACACTCTGTATAACCCCAGGCTCTCATGTAGTGCATCTGTATTTGTATAGAGCACACACTGTGTATAACCCCAGGCTCTCATGTAGTGCATCTGTATTTGTATAGAGCACACACTGTGTATAACCTCAGGCTCTCATGTAGTGCATCTGTATTTGTATAGAGCACACTGTGTATAACCCCAGGCTCTCATGTAGTGCATCTGTATTTGTTTAGAGCACACACTGTGTATAACCCCAGGCTCTCATGTAGTGCATCTGTATTTGTATAGAGCACACACTGTGTATAACCCCAGGCTCTCATGTAGTGCATCTATATTTGTATAGAGCACACTGTGTATAACCCCAGGCTCTCATGTAGTGCATCTGTATTTGTATAGAGCACACTGTGTATAACCCCAGGCTCTCATGTAGTGCATCTGTATTTGTATAGAGCACACACTGTGTATAACCCCAGGCTCTCATGTAGTGCATCTGTATTTGTATAGAGCACACACTGTGTATAACCCCAGGCTCTCATGTAGTGCATCTGTATTTGTATAGAGCACACTGTGTATAACCCTAGGCTCTCATGTAGTGCATCTGTATTTGTATAGAGCACACACTGTGTATAACCCTAGGCTCTCATGTAGTGCATCTGTATTTGTATAGAGCACACTGTGTATAACCTCAGGCTCTCATGTAGTGCATCTGTATTTGTATAGAGCACACACTGTGTATAACCCCAGGCTCTCATGTAGTGCATCTGTATTTGTATAGAGCACACACTGTGTATAACCCCAGGCTCTCATGTAGTGCATCTGTATTTGTATAGAGCACACACTGTGTATAACCCCAGGCTCTCATGTAGTGCATCTGTATTTGTATAGAGCACACTCTGTGTATAACCCCAGGCTCTCATGTAGTGCATCTGTATTTGTATAGAGCACACTGTGTATAACCCCAGGCTCTCATGTAGTGCATCTGTATTTGTATAGAGCACACTGTGTATAACCCCAGGCTCTCATGTAGTGCATCTGTATTTGTATAGAGCACACACTGTGTATAACCTCAGGCTCTCATGTAGTACATCTGTATTTGTATAGAGCACACACTGTGTATAACCCCAGGCTCTCATGTAGTGCATCTGTATTTGTATAGATCACACTGTGTATAACCCCAGGCTCTCATGTAGTGCATCTGTATTTGTATAGAGCACACTGTGTATAACCTCAGGCTCTCATGTAGTGCATCTGTATTTGTATAGAGCACACACTGTGTATAACCCCAGGCTCTCATGTAGTGCATCTGTATTTGTATAGAGCACACTGTGTATAACCCCAGGCTCTCATGTAGTGCATCTGTATTTGTATAGAGCACACTGTGTATAACCCCAGGCTCTCATGTAGCGCATCTGTATTTGTATAGAGCACACTGTGTATAACCCCAGGCTCTCATGTAGCGCATCTGTATTTGTATAGAGCACACTGTGTATAACCTCAGGCTCTCATGTAGTGCATCTGTATTTGTATAGAGCACACTGTGTATAACCCCAGGCTCTCATGTAGTGCATCTGTATTTGTATAGAGCACACTGTGTATAACCCCAGGCTCTCATGTAGTGCATCTGTATTTGTATAGAGCACACACTGTGTATAACCTTAGGCTCTCATGTAGTGCATCTGTATTTGTATAGAGCACACTGTGTATAACCCCAGGCTCTCATGTAGTGCATCTGTATTTGTATAGAGCACACTGTGTATAACCCCAGGCTCTCATGTAGTGCATCTGTATTTGTATAGAGCACACACTGTGTATAACCTCAGGCTCTCATGTAGTGCATCTGTATTTGTATAGAGCACACTCTGTGTATAACCCCAGGCTCTCATGTAGTGCATCTGTATTTGTATAGAGCACACTGTGTATAACCTCAGGCTCTCATGTAGTGCATCTGTATTTGTATAGAGCACACACTGTGTATAACCTCAGGCTCTCATGTAGTGCATCTGTATTTGTATAGAGCACACACTGTGTATAACCCCAGGCTCTCATGTAGTGCATCTGTATTTGTATAGAGCACACACTGTGTATAACCCCAGGCTCTCATGTAGTGCATCTGTATTTGTATAGAGCACACACTGTGTATAACCCCAGGCTCTCATGTAGTGCATCTGTATTTGTATAGAGCACACACTGTGTATAACCCCAGGCTCTCATGTAGTGCATCTGTATTTGTATAGAGCACACTCTGTGTATAACCCCAGGCTCTCATGTAGTGCATCTGTATTTGTATAGAGCACACACTGTGTATAACCCCAGGCTCTCATGTAGTGCATCTGTATTTGTATAGAGCACACACTGTGTATAACCCCAGGCTCTCATGTAGTGCATCTGTATTTGTATAGAGCACACACTGTGTATAACCTCAGGCTCTCATGTAGTGCATCTGTATTTGTATAGAGCACACTCTGTGTATAACCCCAGGCTCTCATGTAGTGCATCTGTATTTGTATAGAGCACACTGTGTATAACCCCAGGCTCTCATGTAGTGCATCTGTATTTGTATAGAGCACACACTGTGTATAACCTCAGGCTCTCATGTAGTGCATCTGTATTTGTATAGAGCACACACTGTGTATAACCCCAGGCTCTCATGTAGTGCATCTGTATTTGTATAGAGCACACACTCTGTATAACCCCAGGCTCTCATGTAGTGCATCTGTATTTGTATAGAGCACACACTGTGTATAACCCCAGGCTCTCATGTAGTGCATCTGTATTTGTATAGAGCACACACTGTGTATAACCCCAGGCTCTCATGTAGTGCATCTGTATTTGTATAGAGCACACTGTGTATAACCCCAGGCTCTCATGTAGTGCATCTGTATTTGTATAGAGCACACACTGTGTATAACCCCAGGCTCTCATGTAGTGCATCTGTATTTGTATAGAGCACACACTGTGTATAACCACAGGCTCTCATGTAGTGCATCTGTATTTGTATAGAGCACACACTGTGTATAACCTCAGGCTCTCATGTAGTGCATCTGTATTTGTATAGAGCACACACTGTGTATAACCTCAGGCTCTCATGTAGTGCATCTGTATTTGTATAGAGCACACTGTGTATAACCCCAGGCTCTCATGTAGTGCATCTGTATTTGTATAGAGCACACACTGTGTATAACCCCAGGCTCTCATGTAGTGCATCTGTATTTGTCTAGAGCACACACTGTGTATAACCCCAGGCTCTCATGTAGTGCATCTGTATTTGTATAGAGCACACACTGTGTATAACCCCAGGCTCTCATGTAGTGCATCTGTATTTGTATAGAGCACACACTGTGTATAACCTCAGGCTCTCATGTAGTGCATCTGTATTTGTATAGAGCACACTCTGTGTATAACCTCAGGCTCTCATGTAGTGCATCTGTATTTGTATAGAGCACCACACTGTGTTAACCCCAGGCTCTCATGTCGTGCATCTGTATTTGTATAGAGCACACACTGTGTATAACCCCCAGGCTCTCCTGTAGATGCCATCTGTATTTGTATAGAGCACACACTGTGTATAACCTCAGGCTTCATGTATGTGCACTCTATATTTGTATAGAGCACCCACTGTGTATAACCCCCAGGCTCTCATGTGTAAGTGCATCTGTATTTGTATAGAGAACACTCATGTGTAAACTCAGGTCTTCATGTAGTGCATCCTGTATTTGTATAGAGGCACACACTGAGTATAACCCCCGGCTCTCCATGTAGTGCCTCTTTATTAGTATAGAGCACACAACCCAAAAAACCTGTGTATAACCCTCAGGCTCTCATGTAGTGCATCTGTACTTTGTATAGAGCACACACTGTGTATAACCCCAGGCAACTCATGTAGCTGCATCTGTATTTGTATAGAGCACACACTGTGTATAACCCACGGCTCTCATGTAGTGCATCTGTATTTGGTCTAGAGCACACACTGTGTATAAACCCAGGACTCTCATGTAGTGCATCTGTATTTGTAATAGAGCACACTGTGTATAACCCCAGGCTCTCCTGTAGTGCATCTGTATTTGTATAGAGCACACTGTGTATAACCCCAGGCTCTCATGTAGTGCATCTGTATTTGTATAGAGCACACTGTGTATAACCCCAGGCTCTCATGTAGTGCATCTGTATTTGTATAGAGCACACACTGTGTATAACCCTAGGCTCTCATGTAGTGCATCTGTATTTGTATAGAGCACACTCTGTGTATAACCCCAGGCTCTCATGTAGTGCATCTGTATTTGTATAGAGCACACTCTGTGTATAACCTCAGGCTCTCATGTAGTGCATCTGTATTTGTATAGAGCACACACTGTGTATAACCCCAGGCTCTCATGTAGTGCATCTGTATTTGTATAGAGCACACTGTGTATAACCCCAGGCTCTCATGTAGTGCATCTGTATTTGTATAGAGCACACACTGTGTATAACCTCAGGCTCTCATGTAGTGCATCTGTATTTGTATAGAGCACACACTGTGTATAACCTCAGGCTCTCATGTAGTGCATCTGTATTTGTATAGAGCACACTGTGTATAACCCCAGGCTCTCATGTAGTGCATCTGTATTTGTATAGAGCACACACTGTGTATAACCCCAGGCTCTCATGTAGTGCATCTGTATTTGTATAGAGCACACACTGTGTATAACCCCAGGCTCTCATGTAGTGCATCTGTATTTGTATAGAGCACACTCTGTGTATAACCCCAGGCTCTCATGTAGTGCATCTGTATTTGTATAGAGCACACTGTGTATAACCCCAGGCTCTCATGTAGTGCATCTGTATTTGTATAGAGCACACTGTGTATAACCCCAGGCTCTCATGTAGTGCATCTGTATTTGTATAGAGCACACTGTGTATAACCTCAGGCTCTCATGTAGTGCATCTGTATTTGTATAGAGCACACTGTGTATAACCCCAGGCTCTCATGTAGTGCATCTGTATTTGTATAGAGCACACTGTGTATAACCCCAGGCTCTCATGTAGTGCATCTGTATTTGTATAGAGCACACACTGTGTATAACCTCAGGCTCTCATGTAGTGCATCTGTATTTGTATAGAGCACACTGTGTATAACCCCAGGCTCTCATGTAGTGCATCTGTATTTGTATAGAGCACACTGTGTATAACCCCAGGCTCTCATGTAGTGCATCTGTATTTGTATAGAGCACACACTGTGTATAACCCCAGGCTCTCATGTAGTGCATCTGTATTTGTATAGAGCACACTCTGTGTATAACCCCAGGCTCTCATGTAGTGCATCTGTATTTGTATAGAGCACACTGTGTATAACCTCAGGCTCTCATGTAGTGCATCTGTATTTGTATAGAGCACACACTGTGTATAACCCCAGGCTCTCATGTAGTGCATCTGTATTTGTATAGAGCACACACTGTGTATAACCCCAGGCTCTCATGTAGTGCATCTGTATTTGTATAGAGCACACACTGTGTATAACCCCAGGCTCTCATGTAGTGCATCTGTATTTGTATAGAGCACACACTGTGTATAACCCCAGGCTCTCATGTAGTGCATCTGTATTTGTATAGAGCACACACTGTGTATAACCCCAGGCTCTCATGTAGTGCATCTGTATTTGTATAGAGCACACTCTGTGTATAACCCCAGGCTCTCATGTAGTGCATCTGTATTTGTATAGAGCACACACTGTGTATAACCCCAGGCTCTCATGTAGTGCATCTGTATTTGTATAGAGCACACACTGTGTATAACCCCAGGCTCTCATGTAGTGCATCTGTATTTGTATAGAGCACACACTGTGTATAACCCTCAGGCTCTCATGTAGTGCATCTGTATTTGTATAGAGCACACACTGTGTATAACCCCAGGCTCTCATGTAGTGCATCTGTATTTGTATAGAGCACACTGTGTATAACCCCAGGCTCTCATGTAGTGCATCTGTATTTGTATAGAGCACACACTGTGTATAACCTCAGGCTCTCATGTAGTGCATCTGTATTTGTATAGAGCACACACTGTGTATAACCCCAGGCTCTCATGTAGTGCATCTGTATTTGTATAGAGCACACACTGTGTATAACCCCAGGCTCTCATGTAGTGCATCTGTATTTGTATAGAGCACACACTGTGTATAACCCCAGGCTCTCATGTAGTGCATCTGTATTTGTATAGAGCACACTGTGTATAACCCAGGCTCTCATGTAGTGCATCTGTATTTGTATAGAGCACCACTGTGTATAACCCCAGGCTCTCATGTAGTGCATCTGTATTTGTATAGAGCACACTCTGTGTATAACCCCAGGCTCTCATGTAGTGCATCTGTATTTGTATAGAGCACACACTGTGTATAACCCCAGGCTCTCATGTAGTGCATCTGTATTTGTATAGAGCACACACTGTGTATAACCCTCAGGCTCTCATGTAGTGCATCTGTATTTGTATAGAGCACACACTGTGTATAACCCAGGCTCTCATGTAGTGCATCTGTATTTGTATAGAGCACACTGTGTATAACCCCAGGCTCTCATGTAGTGCATCTGTATTTGTATAGAGCACACTGTGTATAACCCAGGCTCTCATGTAGTGCATCTGTATTTGTATAGAGCAACACACTGTGTATAACCCCAGGCTCTCATGTAGTGCATCTGTATTTGTATAGAGCACACTGTGTATAACCCTAGGCTCTCATGTAGTGCATCTGTATTTGTATAGAGCACACTCTGTGTATAACCCCAGGCTCTCATGTAGTGCATCTGTATTTGTATAGAGCACACTCTGTGTAATAACCTCCAGGCTCTCATGTAGTGCATCTGTATTTGTATAGAGCACACACTGTGTATAACCCCAGGCCTCTATGTAGTGCATCTTGTATTTGTATAGAGCCACACACTGTGTATAACCCAGGCTTCTCATATGTAGTGCATCTGTATTTGTAAAGAGCTCACTCTGTGTATAAACCCTAGGCTCTCATTTGAATGTAGTGCATCCCTGTATTTTTATAGCGCTCACTGTGTATAACCTCAGGCTCTACATGTAGTGCATCTTGTATTTGTATAGTACACACACTGTGTATAACCCCAGGCTCTCATGTAGTGCATCTGTATTTGTATAGAGCACACACTGTGTATAACCCCAGGCTCTCATGTAGTGCATCTGTATTTGTATAGAGCACACACTGTGTATAACCCCAGGCTCTCATGTAGTGCGTCTGTATTTGTATAGAGCACACACTGTGTATAACCCCAGGCTCTCATGTAGTGCATCTGTATTTGTATAGAGCACACACTGTGTATAACCCCAGGCTCTCATGTAGTGCATCTGTATTTGTATAGAGCACACTCTGTGTATAACCTCAGGCTCTCATGTAGTGCATCTGTATTTGTATAGAGCACACACTGTGTATAACCCCAGGCTCTCATGTAGTGCATCTGTATTTGTATAGAGCACACACTGTGTATAACCCCAGGCTCTCATGTAGTGCATCTGTATTTGTATAGAGCACACACTGTGTATAACCCCAGGCTCTCATGTAGTGCATCTGTATTTGTATAGAGCACACACTGTGTATAACCCCAGGCTCTCATGTAGTGCATCTGTATTTGTATAGAGCACACTCTGTGTATAACCCCAGGCTCTCATGTAGTGCATCTGTATTTGTATAGAGCACACTCTGTGTATAACCCCAGGCTCTCATGTAGTGCATCTGTATTTGTATAGAGCACACTGTGTATAACCCCAGGCTCTCATGTAGTGCATCTGTATTTGTATAGAGCACACTGTGTATAACCCCAGGCTCTCATGTAGTGCATCTGTATTTGTATAGAGCACACACTGTGTATAACCTCAGGCTCTCATGTAGTGCATCTGTATTTGTATAGAGCACACTCTGTGTATAACCCCAGGCTCTCATGTAGTGCATCTGTATTTGTATAGAGCACACACTGTGTATAACCTCAGGCTCTCATGTAGTGCATCTGTATTTGTATAGAGCACACACTGTGTATAACCCCAGGCTCTCATGTAGTGCATCTGTATTTGTATAGAGCACACTGTGTATAACCCCAGGCTCTCATGTAGTGCATCTGTATTTGTATAGAGCACACACTGTGTATAACCTCAGGCTCTCATGTAGTGCATCTGTATTTGTATAGAGCACACTGTGTATAACCCCAGGCTCTCATGTAGTGCATCTGTATTTGTATAGAGCACACTGTGTATAACCCCAGGCTCTCATGTAGTGCATCTGTATTTGTATAGAGCACACTCTGTGTATAACCCCAGGCTCTCATGTAGTGCATCTGTATTTGTATAGAGCACACACTGTGTATAACCCCAGGCTCTCATGTAGTGCATCTGTATTTGTATAGAGCACACACTGTGTATAACCCCAGGCTCTCATGTAGTGCATCTGTATTTGTATAGAGCACACTCTGTGTATAACCTCAGGCTCTCATGTAGTGCATCTGTATTTGTATAGAGCACACTGTGTATAACCCCAGGCTCTCATGTAGTGCATCTGTATTTGTATAGAGCACACTCTGTGTATAACCCCAGGCTCTCATGTAGTGCATCTGTATTTGTATAGAGCACACACTGTGTATAACCCTCAGGCTCTCATGTAGTGCATCTGTATTTGTATAGAGCACACACTGTGTATAACCCCAGGCTCTCATGTAGTGCATCTGTATTTGTATAGAGCACACCTGTGTATAACCCCAGGCTCTCATGTAGTGCATCTGTATTTGTATAGAGCACACTGTGTATAACCCCAGGCTCCTCATGTAGTGCATCTGTATTTGTATAGAGCACACTGTGTATAAACCCCAGGCTCTCATGTAGTGCATCTGTATTTGTATAGAGCACACACTGTGTATAACCCTAGGCTCTCATGTAGTGCATCTGTATTTGTATAGAGCACACTCTGTGTATAACCCCAGGCTCTCATGTAGTGCATCTGTATTTGTATAGAGCACACACTGTGTATAACCTCAGGCTCTCATGTAGTGCATCTGTATTTGTATAGAGCACACACTGTGTATAACCCCAGGCTCTCATGTAGTGCATCTGTATTTGTATAGAGCACACTCTGTGTATAACCCCAGGCTCTCATGTAGTGCATCTGTATTTGTATAGAGCACACTCTGTGTATAACCCCAGGCTCTCATGTAGTGCATCTGTATTTGTATAGAGCACACACTGTGTATAACCCCAGGCTCTCATGTAGTGCATCTGTATTTGTATAGAGCACACACTGTGTATAACCCCAGGCTCTCATGTAGTGCATCTGTATTTGTATAGAGCACACTGTGTATAACCCCAGGCTCTCATGTAGTGCATCTGTATTTGTATAGAGCACACACTGTGTATAACCTCAGGCTCTCATGTAGTGCATCTGTATTTGTATAGAGCACACTGTGTATAACCCTAGGCTCTCATGTAGTGCATCTGTATTTGTATAGAGCACACACTGTGTATAACCCCAGGCTCTCATGTAGTGCATCTGTATTTGTATAGAGCACACACTGTGTATAACCCCAGGCTCTCATGTAGTGCATCTGTATTTGTATAGAGCACACACTGTGTATAACCCCAGGCTCTCATGTAGTGCATCTGTATTTGTATAGAGCACACACTGTGTATAACCCCAGGCTCTCATGTAGTGCGTCTGTATTTGTATAGAGCACACTGTGTATAACCCCAGGCTCTCATGTAGTGCATCTGTATTTGTATAGAGCACACACTGTGTATAACCCCAGGCTCTCATGTAGTGCATCTGTATTTGTATAGAGCACACTGTGTATAACCCCAGGCTCTCATGTAGTGCATCTGTATTTGTATAGAGCACACTGTGTATAACCCCAGGCTCTCATGTAGCGCATCTGTATTTGTATAGAGCACACTGTGTATAACCCCAGGCTCTCATGTAGCGCATCTGTATTTGTATAGAGCACACACTGTGTATAACCTCAGGCTCTCATGTAGTGCATCTGTATTTGTATAGAGCACACACTGTGTATAACCCTAGGCTCTCATGTAGTGCATCTGTATTTGTATAGAGCACACACTGTGTATAACCCCAGGCTCTCATGTAGTGCATCTGTATTTGTATAGAGCACACACTGTGTATAACCCCAGGCTCTCATGTAGTGCATCTGTATTTGTATAGAGCACACTGTGTGTATAACCCCAGGCTCTCATGTAGTGCATCTGTATTTGTATAGAGCACACACTGTGTATAACCCCAGGCTCTCATGTAGTGCATCTGTATTTGTATAGAGCACACGCTGTGTATAACCCCAGGCTCTCATGTAGCGCATCTGTATTTGTATAGAGCACACGCTGTGTATAACCCCAGGCTCTCATGTAGCGCATCTGTATTTGTATAGAGCACACGCTGTGTATAACCTCAGGCTCTCATGTAGCGCATCTGTATTTGTATAGAGCACACACTGTGTATAACCCCAGGCTCTCATGTAGTGCATCTGTATTTGTATAGAGCACACACTGTGTATAACCCCAGGCTCTCATGTAGTGCATCTGTATTTGTATAGAGCACACACTGTGTATAACCTCAGGCTCTCATGTAGTGCATCTGTATTTGTATAGAGCACACACTGTGTATAACCCCAGGCTCTCATGTAGTGCATCTGTATTTGTATAGAGCACACACTGTGTATAACCCTAGGCTCTCATGTAGTGCATCTGTATTTGTATAGAGCACACTCTGTGTATAACCCCAGGCTCTCATGTATTGCATCTGTATTTGTATAGAGCACACACTGTGTATAACCTCAGGCTCTCATGTAGTGCATCTGTATTTGTATAGAGCACACTGTGTATAACCCCAGGCTCTCATGTAGTGCATCTGTATTTGTATAGAGCACACACTGTGTATAACCCCAGGCTCTCATGTAGTGCATCTGTATTTGTATAGAGCACACTGTGTATAACCCTAGGCTCTCATGTAGTGCATCTGTATTTGTATAGAGCACACTGTGTATAACCCCAGGCTCTCATGTAGTGCATCTGTATTTGTATAGAGCACACACTGTGTATAACCTCAGGCTCTCATGTAGCGCATCTGTATTTGTATAGAGCACACACTGTGTATAACCCCAGGCTCTCATGTAGTGCATCTGTATTTGTATAGAGCACACTGTGTATAACCTCAGGCTCTCATGTAGCGCATCTGTATTTGTATAGAGCACACACTGTGTATAACCCCAGGCTCTCATGTAGTGCATCTGTATTTGTATAGAGCACACACTGTGTATAACCCCAGGCTCTCATGTAGTGCATCTGTATTTGTATAGAGCACACTGTGTATAACCTCAGGCTCTCATGTAGTGCATCTGTATTTGTATAGAGCACACTGTGTATAACCCCAGGCTCTCATGTAGTGCATCTGTATTTGTATAGAGCACACACTGTGTATAACCCCAGGCTCTCATGTAGTGCATCTGTATTTGTATAGAGCACACTGTGTATAACCCCAGGCTCTCATGTAGCGCATCTGTATTTGTATAGAGCACACACTGTGTATAACCCCAGGCTCTCATGTAGCGCATCTGTATTTGTATAGAGCACACACTGTGTATAACCCCAGGCTCTCATGTAGTGCATCTGTATTTGTATAGAGCACACACTGTGTATAACCCCAGGCTCTCATGTAGTGCATCTATATTTGTATAGATCACACTCCGGTCCTGTGTTTAGCCCCAGGCTTTCATGTAGCAGTTTCGTTTGTCTCCAGTTCTCATGTGCAGTGATTTACTGTAGGTACGAGAGAGAGGATACGTTTATTTAGTCAAGTGCTGCACACACACATCCTCATTTAGCTTCTCACATTCCTGCAGACTTTTATATATTTGCTTTCAAGAACAAATTCTCTAGTCTTGGTTCTTCTTATCGCTCATTCAGTCTCTATTGCTCTCTACCCTACAGAATATGGGAAGTGAAAGCCTCCCTTCTCAAGTACATTTGTCTGATGTCTGGAGAGAGTGATAGAAAATGTACTGTCCTTATGATCTTTAGCCTCCAATTCCTGGTCATTTATAGCAAATTATACCGATCCCGCTGTATACTGCTGCTGTGTGTTTTATGCCTGATGAGAAGACAAATTGTCATGAACTTGGTTCAAACTGAGTCATTTTCAGATTTCAATACCATTTGTAGAGCTTCCCAGTCAGTGCTGCAAAAGAAAATAAATTCCTTGTTCTTTGAGCTAATTAAGGAGGAATAGATAAAGACAAGGATATCTTCTTTTTATTTTCTCTCTCTTTTTGATAATCCTAAAATCTGTCTTAGAGTATTTGGTGAAATCTGCAGTGCTTAATGGCCTAGTCTTGGTTTAAGCAAATCATACCATTATTTCACTTGTGAATTTTAGTTCCTTACAGGGACAGTCTACTTCAGAATTTTTATTATTTAAAAGCAGATAATCCCTTTATTACCCATTCCCCAGTTTTGCATATCCAACATGATTATGTTAATATACTTTCTTTCATGTAATTGGCAAGAGTCCATGAGCTAGTGACGTATGGGATATACAATCCTACCAGGAGGGGCAAAGTTTCCCGAACCTCAAAATGCCTATAAATACACCCCTCACCACACCCACAATTCAGTTTTACAAACTTTGCCTCCTATGGAGGTGGTGAAATAAGTTTGTGCTTAGATTCTACGTTGATATGCGCTTCTCAGCGTTTTGATGCCCAATTCCTCTCAGAGTACAGTGAATGTCAGAGGGATGTGAAGGGAGTATCACCTATTGAATGCAATGGTTTTCCTCATGGGAGATCTATTTCATAGGTTCTCTGTTATCGGTCGTAGAGATTCATCTCCTACCTCCCTTATTCAGATCGACAATATGCCATTACCTCTACTGATAACTGTTTCAGTACTGGTTTGGTTATCTGCTATATGTGGATGGGTGTCTATCGGTAAGTATGTTTCTTTTTAATGACACTGAGTCCACAGATCATCT
The DNA here is from genome assembly GCF_027579735.1 of Bombina bombina. Lineage (NCBI taxonomy): Eukaryota > Metazoa > Chordata > Amphibia > Anura > Bombinatoridae > Bombina > Bombina bombina. The sequence goes on from NC_069504.1 coordinate 1,149,431,293, forward strand.
AATTACTATTGGGAATACCACTCCGGCCCTGCAGGAGGCGGCAAAGAGCACTACAGCAAAGCTGTTATATATCACCTCCCTTCCGTCCCAACCCAGTCATTCTCTTTGCCTACATTAAGAGCAAGGAGGTGATAAAGTATGTGTTAGATAAGATTCTTCAATCAAGAGTTTATTATTTTTAAAGTAGTACAAGATTGTGCTGCTTTGTCCTAGGGTGTAGCCGTAGTCCATATCAGTCTCTTCAGTAGAGCAGTGGTGGCTTTAGAGCAATGGGAATTTGTGGGACATAATTCTCACTGCGCCTCCCATATGTTGATGCTGCCCTAACCCTGAAAACCTGATAGATTTTTACTCAGGACTTTCCTTTATTTCAAGACCTCTCAAACCTGGGAACTGCCTTGCTGTCAGGCAGTAGATGTGGTAAGTGCTGGCTTTCTTTCTGGGTGATAAGAATAAGACTCAGAAAAAGTTTGGGCACTTTATTTATTAAATGGGACAGACCTCATCATTAACAAAATCATAAATTCTCCTAGGAGCATAGGGGACACCTTGGGCAGCTTAGACGCAGGCACTGGGGCTGGTTCAAATATTAGCGGTGGTTCCACATCTCCCGACGGTTTTATAACTTAAATAACCGACCGTGAGATTTCTTATTGACACGTCCTCGATGGGAGGTACTCCAGGAAGCGGCAAGTGATTGCGCTCCCTTTTCCGTTCACTCCGCTCCATTGTAGGAAAGCATGCTACGCATCTCTAAATCCAGATGTACAGTCATTTTGTCAGGCCTTGGTCAGGATCAGGCCTGTGTTCAAACCAGTTACTCCTCCATGGAGTCTTAATTTAGTTCTTAAAGTTCTTCAAGGGGCTCCGTTTGAGCCTATGCATTCCTTAGATATTAAGCTGTTATCTTGGAAAGTTTTTTTTATTGTTGCTATTTCTTCTGCTCGCAGAGTGTCAGAGCTCTCGGCATTGCAGTATGAGTCCCCTTACCTTATTTTTCATTCGGATAAGGTAGTTTTACGTACTAAATTAGGATTTCTTCCCAAAGTAGTTTTTGATCGGAACATTAATCAGGAGATTGTTGTTCCTTCCTTGTGTCCTGAGAGGTAGGATTAGAAGGAAAGGCTTCTGCACAATTTGGACATGGTTTGTGCCTTAAAGTTTTACCTGCAGGCGACTAAGGATTTTCGTCAATCTTCTGCCTTGGTTGTGGTTTTCTCAGGAAAACGTAAGGGACAGAAAGCTACGGCTACTTCTCTTTCTTTTTGGCTGAAGAGTATCATATGTTTTGCATATGAGACTGCTGGACAGCAGCCTCTAGAGAGAGTTACGGCTCATTCCACAAGGGCTGTTGCTTCCTCATGGGCATTCAAGAATGAAGCTTCTGTGGAACAGATTTGCAAGGCTGCTACTTGGTCCTCTCTTCACACTTTTTCAAAGTTCTACAAATTTGACACTTTTGCCTCGGCTGAGGCCGCTTTTGGGAGAAAGGTTCTTCAAGCAGTGGTGCTTTCCGTTTAGGTTCCCTGTCTTTTCCCTCCCGTATCATCTGTGTACTCTAGCTTGGGTATTGATTCCCAATAGTAATTAGATGATCCATGGACTCATCGCATCATTAAAAAGACAGGTTGTTGGGTATTATAAACTTCAGACACCTCTGCACCTTGTTACTTGCTTTCTCTCCTTTACTTTGGTCGAATGACTGGGTTGGGAGGGAAGGGAGGTGATATTTAACAGCTTTGATGTGGTGCTCTTTGCCGCCTCCTGCTGGGCAGGAGTGGTATTCCCAATAGTAATTAGATGATCCGTGGTCTCATCATGTCAAAAAAGAAATAAATTTATCAGGTAAGCATAAATTTTCTTTTTCATTACTTAAATCACTCTCAGCTATGGCACTTTATGCATTAATATAAAGTTCTAAATATATGTATTGTACTTATATTTGCCACGAGTCAGGTTTATGTATATTTTCTTTTGCAGACTGTTGGTTTCATATTTGGGTAAAAACATATTTAGGAAAATATTTTTTTTTGCACGATGTACCGAGTCCACGGTTTCATCCTTACTTGTGGGATATTATCCTTCCTAACAGGAAGTGGCGAAGAGAACACCCACAGCAGAGCTGTCTATATAGCTCCCCCCTTAACTCCACCCCCCAGTCATTCTCTTTGCCGGCTCTAAGCAGGAAGGGTAAAGTGAAAGAGGTGATAAACTGTTAGTTTTTATTTTCTTCAATCAAGAGTTTGTTATTTTTAAATGGTACCGGTGTGTACTATTTACTCTCAGGCAGGAGCTGGATGAAGATTTCTGCCTAGAGGATGATGATCTTAGCATTTGTAACTAAGGTCCAATGCTGTTCCCACAGAAGCTGAGGAGTACAGGAAAACTTCAGTGTGAGGAACGGTTTCATGCTATACAGCAATCAGGTATGTTCAGTCATTTTTTCTGGAGAGACTGTGATATTTCAGAAAGGCTGACAGTATCCCCATGAGGGTAAGGGTAAGCAGTAATCCTCGACTTATAGTGGCATTACTAAGCTTGCATAAAGGGCTAAACTTATGGTTAACACTCAGTTTGAATGATATTAACAAACAGTTGTGTGTGCTGGGAGTGCTGTTAATAATCCTTTAAGGGACAACTGTATTGAGGGTACACTTGGCTTTTTGGGGTTTTTAGAACCCACATGGCTGGTAAAAACGCTTGTTGTGTTTTTTTGGAGGCCTTTGTAACATCGAGTGAGATGGGCGGGGCCTAATTTTGCGCCTCAGTTGCGCAGTTGTTTTCTCTAGACAAGCAGCAAATTACAACACCGGAGGGTCCTGGTGAACTTCTTGGGCCAAAACGAAGCTTTATGCCCTCATTACCAATGCCTAAGGGCAGGTAGGCACCACAGCAGAGCTGTGGCAAGGTGCTGAAAGGGTTTTTTTTCCGTTTTTTGGCATTTTGTCAATCCGGTTTCCATATTTAGGAGTTAATTGTTTCATTACTTGTGGTGCAATCTTTCTAAAGCTTCTGGAATCTGCTGTAAAAATTTCGAAGAATTTGAGGTATTTTTAAGCAGTTTTGCAGATTGTGTATGCTTTTTTTCTCTTAAAGGCACAGTACCGTGTTTTAAAATTGTTGTTTTTTCACTGAATAAAGTGTTTTCCAAGCTTGCTTGTCTCATTACTAGCCTGTTCAACATGTCTGACATTGAGGAAACTCCTTGCTCAATTTGTTTAGAAGCCATTGTGGAACCCCCCCTTAGAATGTGTTCCACATGTACTGATATGTCTATAAATTGCAAACAGCATATTTTGACTTAAAAGAGTTTGGCACTGGATGATTCTCAGACAGAAGGAAATCAGGTTTTGCCATCTAGTTCTCCCCAAGTGTCACAACCAGTAACGCCTGCTCAAGCGACACCAAGTACCTCTAATGCGTCTAATTCTTTCACCTTGCATGATATGGCCACAGTTATGAATTCTACCCTCACAGAGGTTTTATCTAAACTGCCTGGGTTGCAAGGGAAGCGCAGTAGCTCTGGGTTAAGAACAAATGCTGAGCCTTCTGACGCTTTAGTAGCCGTATCCGATGTACCCTCACAATGTTCAGAGATAGGGATGAGGGATTTGCTGTCTGAGGGAGAGATTTCTTATTCAGGAAAGATGTTCCCTCAGACAGATTCAGATATGACGGCATTTAAATTTAAGATAGAACACCTCCGCTTATTGCTCATGGAGGTTTTAGCGACTCTGGATGATTGTGACCCTATTGTAGTTCCAGAGAAATTGTGTAAAATGGACAAATATTTAGAGGTTCCTGTCTACACTGATGTTTTTCCGGTCCCTAAGAGGATTTCGGACATTGTTGCTAAAGAGTGGGATAGACCAGGTATTCCGTTCGCTCCCCCTCCTATTTTTAAGAAGATGTTTCCCATATCCGACACCATGCGGGACTCGTGGCAGACGGTCCCTAAGGTGGAGGGAGCTATTTCTACTCTGGCTAAGCGAACAACTATACCTATTGAGGACAGTTGTGCTTTCAAAGATCCTATGGATAAAAAGTTAGAGGGTCTCCTGAAGAAAATTTTTGTTCATCAGGGTTTTCTCCTCCAGCCTATAGCGTGCATTGTTCCTGTAACCACTGCAGCTGCCTTTTGGTTCGAGGCTCTGGAAGAGGCTCTTCAGGTGGAGACCCCACTAGATGATTTTCTGGATAGAATTAGGGCTCTTAAGATAGCTAATTCTTTCATTACAGACGCCGCTTTTCATCTGGCTAAATTAGCGGCAAAGAATTCAGGTTTTGCCATTTTAGCACGTAGAGCGTTATGGCTTAAGTCCTGGTCGGCTGTTGTGTCATCAAAATCTAAGCTTTTGACCATCCCTTTCAAGGGTAAGACCCTATTCGGGCCTGAACTGAAAGAGATAATTTCAGATATCACTGGAAGGAAGGGTCATGCACTCCCTCAGGACCAAACAAAATAATTTTCGTTCCTTTCGAAACTTCAAAGGTGGTCCGCTTCCTCTTCCCCTGCTGCAAGGCAAGAGGGGAATTTTTCTCAATCCAAGCCAGTCTGGAGACCTAACCAGGCTTGGAACAAAGGTAAACAGGCCAAGAAGCCTGCTGCTGCCACCAAGTCAGCATGAAGGGGTAGCCTCTGATCCGGGAGCGGATCTAGTAGGGGGCAGACTTTCTCTCTTTGCTCAGGCTTGGAGAAGAGACATTCAGGACTCCTGGGCTGTAGAAATTGTAACCCAGGGGTATCTTCTAGATTTCAAAGATTCTCCTCCAAGGGGGAGATTCCATCTTTCTCAATTGTCTGTAAACCAGACAAAAAGTGAGGCGTTCTTACGCTGTGTAGAAGATCTATTTACCATGGGAGTGATCTGCCCAGTTCCAAAGACAGAACAAGGGCAGGGGTTCTACTCCAATCTGTGGTTCCCAAAAAAGAGGGAACCTTCAGACCAATCCTAGATCTCAAGATCCTAAACCAATTCCTCAGAGTCCCATCCTTCAAGATGGAGACCATTCGGACTATTTTACCAATGATCCAGGAGGGTCAATATATGACCACCGAGGACTTAAAGGATGCATATCTACACATTCCTATCCACAAAGATCATCACCAATTTCTCAGGTTTGCCTTTCTGGACAAGCATTACCAGTTTGTGGCTCTTCCCTTCGGGTTGGCCACGGCTCCCAGAATTTTCACAAAGGTGCTAGGGGCCCTTCTTGCGGTCCTAAGGCCACGGGGCATAGCAGTGGCGCCTTATCTAGACGATATCCTAATTCAAGCGTCGACTTTCCAACTAGCCAAGTCTCACACGGACTTCGTGTTGGCCTTTCTAAGATCTCACGGGTGGAAGGTGAACGTAAAAAAGAGTTCTTTCCCTTCTCACACGAGTCTCATTCCTAGGGACTCTGATAGACTTGGTGGACATGAAAATATTTCTGACGGAGGTCAGGAAATCAAAGATTTTAGCCACCTGCCGAGCTCTTCATTCCATTCCTCGGCCGTCAGTGGCTTAGTGTATGGAGGTAATCGGACTAATGGTAGCGGCAATGGACATAGTTCCGTTTGCTCACTTACATCTCAGACCACTGCAACTATGCATGTTCAGACAGTGGAATGGGGATTAAATCTGGATCAGGAGACCAGAGATTCTCTTCTTTGGTGGTTGTCACAGGATCACCTGTGCCAGGGAATGTGTTTCCGCAGGCCAGCATGGGTTATAGTGACGACGGACGCCAGCCTACTGGGCTGGGGTGCAGTCTGGAATTCCCTGAAAGCTCAGGGTTTATGGACTTAGGAGGAGGCCCTCCTAACGTTAAATATTCTGGAATTGAGAGCGACATTCAATGCTCTTCAGGCGTGGCCACAGCTGGCTTTGGCCAGATTCATCAGATTTCAGTCTGAGAACATCACGACTGTGGCTTATATCAATCATCAGGGGGGAACAAGGAGTTCCTTAGCGATGATAGAAGTTTCCAGAATAATCCGATGGGCAGAGACTCACTCTTGCCATCTATCAGCAATCTATATCCCAGGGGTAGAGAACTGGGAGGCAGATTTTCTAAGTCATCAGACTTTTCATCCGGGGGAGTGGGAACTCCACCCGGAGGTGTTTGCTCAACTGGTTCAGCTATGGGGCACACCAGAATTGGATCTGATGGCGTCTCGTCAGAATGCCAAACTTCCTCGTTACGGGTCCAGGTCAAGGGATCCTCAGGCAGTACTGATAGATGCTCTAGCAGTACCCTGGTCGTTCAACCTGGCTTATGTGTTTCCACCATTCCCTCCCCTTCCGCGTCTGATTGCCAGAATCAAGCAGGAGAGAGCTTTGGTGATTTTGATAGCACCTGCATGACCACGCAGGACTTGGTATGCAGACCTGGTGGACATGTCATCTCTGCCACCATGGTCTCTGCCACTGAGGCAGGACCTTTTGATTCAAGGTCCGTTCAAGCATCCAAATCTAATTTCTCTGCAACTGACTGCTTGGAGATTGAACGCTTGATTTTATCAAAGCGGTGTTTCTCTGAGTCGGTCATAGATACCTTGATTCAGGCTCGAAAGCCTGTCACCAGGAATATCTATCATAAGATATGGCGTAAATATCTTTTTTAGTGCGAATCCAAAGGTTACTCATGGAGTTAAGATCAGGATTCCTAGTATTTTGTCCTTTCTCCAAGAGGGATTGGAGAAAGGATTGTCACCTAGTTCCTTACAAGGGCAGATATCTGCTTTGTCTATTCTATTGCACAAGCATCTGGCAGATGTCCAAGACGTTCGGGCTTTCTGTCAGGCTTTAGTTTGATTCAAGCCTGTGTTTAAAGCTGTTGCTCCGCCATGGAGTCTAAATTTAGTTCTTAAAGTTCTTCAGGGGGTTCCGTTTGAACCCATGCATTCCATAGATATTAAGCTTCTATCTTGGAAAGTTCTGTTTCTAGTTGCTATCTCTTCAGCTCGAATAAACCTCCTGTGGTTACTCCAGAGGTTTTTCCAGTTCCTGATGCTATTTCTGATATGATTTCCTAAGGAATGGAATAAGCCTGGTACTTCTTTTATTCCTTCTTCGTATCCTTTGCCAGCAGTTAGATTGGAGTTTTGGGAAAAGATCCCCAAAGTTGATGGGGCTATTTCTACTCTTGCTAAACGTACTACTATTCCTATGGAAGATAGTACGTCTTTTAAAGACCCTTTATATAGGAAACTTGAATCTTATCTAAGGAAAGCTTATTAATATTCTGGCTATTTTTTTAGGCCTGCCATTTCTATGGCTGATGTTGCAGCTGCATCAACTTTTTGGTTGGAAAGTTTAGCGCAACAGGAAATGGATCCTGATTTCTCTAGCATTGTTCGCTATTTATCACACAATATAGTGAGAATCGACATCTGATAGAGAGAATTATCGAAAAGAATTGGTCCCTGTTGAAAAATGATGAAGTTATAGGGGAGACATTAGCAGATAAACCTAGATTTATATATAGAAAATCAAACAATCTGAGGAACATGCTATCACCCAGCGTACCACGACCACAAACCACAAAAACACATGATGTATTTGGAAAAAATGTGAAAGGATTTTACCCATGTATAAGCTGTAAAGCATGTAAGAGGGGCCTAAAGATCAAGAACTACTCATCTAACAACTCAGGGACAGAATATAAAATAAAAGATCTTATAAGATGTAACAGCAAAGGCGTAATATACATAATCCGATGCAGTTGTGGACTAGAATACGTGGGCCAAACCTCAAGATTATTGAGAGATAGAATACGCGAACACATCTTACAAGTTGAACATAGCAGCACAGAGACTGCTCTATATAAGCATTTCACCATCCACCATAAAAGCAATCTGAAGGATCTCAAGTATTTCGGGATCCAATTGGTGAAACCAAATTTGAGAGGTGGAGATTATGAGAAAAAACTCCTGATATCTGAATCCAGATGGATTTTCGAACTCGACTGCCTCTATCCTAAGGGCCTTAACAACAGAGAGGATCTAACACATTTAATACATCTTAAAAAATAGACCCCTTCAGGTCCACTGCAGTCTCCTACCTCATATTCATACAGAGGTCATATTCGAATAGCCATTACCAATCACAATAGATAACACACTGTCTGATACATCGATATGAATTCTCAATGAATTATATAACCCTCTCCAATTTCTATTTTTTATTATTTTATTTTTTATAATAATTTTTTTATAATAATTTTTAATGTATATATATTAAAAGATGGTTATACTAGGTTAATAAATTCTCCCCTACCAGGATTGATGTATAGATATAGACCTCTTAGTCTTTGATCAGTCTTTAGTGGTTCTCACCCTTAGTATATTCCCATTTGGGACACATTACACAGATACTATACCCTATATTAACTAATAGAAACTGACCCCACTTGATCTGTCTGACGATCTGGATTTGCATTACCTCTTTAATATTTATCTGAATTTTAAAATAGGGACATAGCTACTATATCTATTACTTACCATATAGATATGGAGCTAACTAACACACAGAAAGTCCTTAGGATAAAAGTTTTGTGATACAGCCAATATGAGAAACAGTTATTTTATTACAATTTTATTCTCGGCACATTTTTATTACAATTTTATAACCATTGGAATAGGTCCTGCTTAACCCCTTAACGACGGAGGACGTGCAGGGTACGTCCTCAGAAAAAAGGCAGTTAACGCCTGAGAACGTACCCTGCACGTCCTCAGTGTGGAAAGCAGCTGGAAGCGATCCTGCTCGCTTCCAGATGCTTTCCGGTTATTGCAGTGATGCCTCGATATGGAGGCATCCTGCAATAACCTTTTTAAGCCATCCGGTGCAGAGAGAGCCACTCTGTGGCCCTCTCTGCACCGGAGATCGGTGGCTTACTTTGTTGGTGGGTGGGAGCCGGACCGGGAGGCGGGTGGCGGCCATCGATGGCCCTGGTTATGTGAAGGGGGGCGGGATCGCGGGCGGGGGTGGCTGGGGGCGCGCACGGGGAGGGAGCGGGTGGGAACCGCTACACTACAGAAAATTTTGAAAAGAAAAAATGTTAAAAACATTTAAAATATATATATAAAAAAAAACGATCAGCAAGGTGGTGGGGGTTTGTCTCTGTGGGGGGGGAAGCTACAGTACAGAAAAAACAAAAAAAACAAAAAAGCACTTTTTATTGCAAACTGGGTACTGGCAGACAGCTGCCTGTACCCAAGATGGCCCCAATAAGGCAGAGGGGAGGGTTAGAGAGCGGTTTTGGGGGGGATCAGGGAGGTTGGGGGCTAAGGGGGGGGTCCTACACAGTAGCATATGTAAATATGCTAAAAAAAAAATTTTAAAAAACCCTTTTATTTTAGTACTGGCAGACTTTCTGCCAGTACTTAAGATGGCGGGGACAATTGTGGGGTGGGGGAGGGAAGGGAGCTGTTTGGGAGGGATCAGGGGGTGGGATGTGTCAGATGGGAGGCTGATCTCTACACTAAAGCTAAAATTAACCCTGCAAGCTCCCTACAAACTCCCTAATTAACCCCTTCACTGCTAGCCATAATACACGTGTGAGGCGCAGCAGGATTTAGCGGCCTTCTAATTACCAGAAAGCAACGCCAAAGTCATATATGTCTGCTATTTCTGAACAAAGGGGATCCCAGACAAGCATTTACAACAATTTGTGCCATAATTGCACAAGCTGTTTGTAAATGATTTCAGTGAGAAACCTAAAATTGTGAAAAATTTTACTTTTTTTTTAATTTGATCGCATTTGGCGGTGAAATGGTGGCATGAAATATACCAAAATGTGCCTAGATCAATACTTGGGGTTGTCTACAAGACTACAATAAAGCTAAAATTAACCCTACAAGCTCCCTAAAAGCTCCCTAATTAACCCCTTAACTGCTGGGCATAATACACTTGTGGTGCGCAGTGGCATTTAGCGGCCTTCTAATTACCAAAAAGCAACGCCAAAGCCATATATGTCTGCTATTTCTGAACAAAGGGGATCCCAGAGAAGAATTTACAACCACTTATGCCATAATTGCACAAGTTGTTTGTAAATAATTTCAGTGAGAAACCGAAAGTTTGTGAAAACATTTGTGAAAAAGTGAACGATTTTTTGTATTTGATCGCATTTGGCGGTGAAATGGTGGTATGAAATATACCAAAATTGGCCTAGATCAATACTTTGGGATGTCTACTAAAAAAAATATATACATGTCAATGGATATTCAGAGATTCCTGAAAGATATTAGTGTTCTAATGTAACTAGCGCTAATTTTGGAAAAAAATGGTTTGGAAATTGCAAAGTGCTACTTGTATTTATGGCCCTATAACTTGCAAAAAAAGCAAAGAACATGTAAACATTGGGTATTTCTAAACTCAGGACAAAATTTAGAAACTATTTAGCATGGTTTTTTTTTGGTGGTTTTAGATATGTAACAGATTTTGGGGGTCAAAGTTAGAAAAAGTGTGTTTTTTTCCATTTTTCCTCATATTTTATCATTTTTTTTATAGTAAATTATATGATATGATGAAAATAATGGTATCTTTAGAAAGTCCATTTAATGGCGAGAAAAACGGTATATAATATGTGTGGGAACAGTAAATGAGTAAGAGGAAAATTACAGCTAAACACAAACACCGCAAAAATGTGAAAATAGCCTTGGTCCCAAACGGACAGAAAATGGAAAAGTGCTGTGGTCATTAAGGGGTTAAACAAAGAGCACATTTACATCAGTAACCTTATATAATAACATAGGCTTACTAGAAATAGTAGACCGAAAGCTAAGGCACATTCCCTTCATTTTAACATTTCAACTATAAATTGGTAAAATTATTATCTTCTATTCTCTGATGTTGGTAAACATTACTAAGACTGTTGAGGTCCCATTAACAATGTGCCCCAACAATCCTTTCCATATCATTGGTGACGATAAATACATGACCGCATCCGGTTTTTACCTATTCTAGACAACTTCCGGTTTGACGGTAAACCCACATTTCCGGTTTTTAGACACATCCGGTTTAGCGCAAAATTGCGCTTCCGGGTTTAATGTATTAATTTTGACAGCGGAACCAAAGAGAAGCTCAATAACCAATTATGAATATCTATGGAAGAAGGAAGTATGTACTTATAAGGGACACATTGTTTAATTTAACATTACACACATTTATATACAATTGACGATAAACCATCACTTCCGGCTGTCAGAAACATCCGGTTTAGCGCAAAATTGCGCTTCCGGTTTTAATATATTAATTTTTATAGCGAAACTAATGAGAAGCATATTAACTAATGAACAATATTTATGTAAGAAGGAAGTATGCACTTATCAAGGGACACAATTTTAATTTTTAATTTCAATATAACACACATTTATATAACAGAAGAATAATGCCCCTCTCTTTCACCTTATACATCCGGCCATAATATCAACATCCGGGTCATAAAATTGGCGCAATTTCACACACATTTGGCGCCAATTAGGTAAGCTAAGTTAGTATAAAAGATGCATCATTATAACCATATATCAGTCTTGAAAAAGGCCCTATTGGTGGGCCGAAACGCGTTGGCATATATGGTGAGTCACATTTTAATTAATTAGAGTTTACACTAAACGGTACTGCTCTGTTGTATTATTTTTTCTTCACAGGTTTTGGATTGTTTTGCTGTTTTTATTGATAATCGGCAGAACTTCACTCAGAAGATTTTTTTCACATTTATTACTATATACATTTTTTTTTTCTCTTCAATTTTTCTTTTTTCCTTATTTCTTTTATCACCTTTTTGCACATTTATCACCAAGTTGGCTTGAGTTATATTAAGGATTTTTGAAGAATTATTTTTGAAAAATTATTTTTGAAAAATTATTTTTGAAGAATTGTTCTTACACGTCTTTTTTTCTCTCACTTGGAACTATTTTTCACTTGGAACTATTTTTCACTTGAACTTTTTTCATTACACGATTGGATTATTTGGAACATTTGTACCACTATCAGACATTTTCACTATTTGACTATTTTATCATATTATTGTTGTTTTTTTACATCATCATTAATTTTATACCTATCAACTAGTGATGCACCGAAATGGAAATTCTGGACCGAAACCGAATCCGAAAATCCGGGATGCACTTGGCCGAAAACCGAAACTGATACCGAAAATGTATTTTTTCAAATTATTTTTTTTTTTTTTTTTTTTTTGTATAATTAGAGCCAATAAAAAAAGCCCACACTTTTATTGAAAGTAACACACTAAAATTGGACAAAAATATCTTAAAACAATAATATGCTACACAATAAACAGGCAAAAAATGCCATTTTCAAACAAAATGTTTCTGTGACCAAAACTTGGGTGCATCCCTACTTAAAACAATTATAAATATCAATATACTGTATTATTCTTCATTTAGTTCTATGTAACATAATCATATTTAACAGGGTTTTTTTTTACCAATTATCCAAATAAAGTATAATCCTAGAAAACTCATTATATGCAGAACAGTAAGTGAAGTAATAAACTTAAACAGCAGCTCTAGGCTAGCATCAAATTTGAAATATGCTACACAATAATTTTACCGAAACTAACAGGCAAGAAAACCGAAAACCGAAATAGCCAAAAATGCAATTTTCGGCCGAAACTTTCTGCGGCCGAAATTTCGGTGCATCCCTACTATCAACCAGACCCCAAGCGGTTGATTTTCAGGTCCACATTGTTTTTATCCATTTGTATCTGTTACGATATATCAGTATTGTTTTTAGATTGTTTTAATATTGTATCATGGATCCATGTCTAAACTGTTATTATACACTGTTTTTATAAATTGTTTTTAGGAGTCTAATATATTATATATATTGTCCTGTACCTATTAAATATTTTATATATATTGTCCTGCACCAATTGTATCTTATCATACATATCTTAACTTCCTCTCTTATCATTCTGACCTAGCCTTTAGTATAAAGGGTGCCCCTTACATATTTCTATTGTTCGCTTGCTTCACCATGCTATTCGTTTTATCTGTGATGCCATTTTTGATATCATCAAAATTGATGTTAAATCTATGTCTTTAGTTATTTTAGCTAGAAGAGCTTTGTGGCTCAAATATTGGAATGCTGACATGGTATCTAAGTCTAGATTACTATCTCTTTCTTTCCAAGGTAATAAGTTATTTGGTTCTCAGTTGGATTCAATTATTTCAACTGTCACTGGGGGAAGGGAGTTTTTTTGCCTTCAGGATAAAAGACCTAAGGGTAAATCTAAAGCTTCTAACCTTTTTCGTTCCTTTCAACAAAATAAGGAACAGAAGCCTAATCCTTCCCCCAAAGAATCTGGTTCCAATTGGAAACCTTCTTCAAGTTGGAGTAAATCCAAACCGTTTTAGAAACCAAAGCCAGCACCCAAGTCTGCATGAAGGTGCGGCCCTCGTTTCAGCTCAGCTGGTAGGGGGCAGATTAAGATTCTTCCAAAACATTTGGGCAGATTCTGTCCAAAATCAATGGATTCAGAGTATTGTCTCTCAAGGGTACCGAATAGGATTCAGAGTAAGACCTCCTGTGAGAAGATTTTTTCTCTCACGCATCCCAGCAAATCCAGTAAAGGTTCAGGCTTTTCTGAAGTGTGTTTCAGACCTGGAGCTTTCAGGGGTAATCATACCAGTTCTGTTTTAGGAACAGGGTGTGGGGTTTTATTTGAATCTATTCATTGTCCCAAAGAAAGAAAATTAATTCAGGCCAGTTCTGGATCTGAAAATTTTGAATCGTTATGTAAGAGTGCCAACTTTCAAAATGGTGACTATAAGGGCTATTCTGCCTTTTGTTCAGCAAGGGCATTATATGTCCACAATAGACTTACAGGATGCATATCTTCATATTCCGATTCATCCAGACCACTGTCAGTTTCTGAGATTCTCTTTTCTAGACCAGCATTGCCAATTTGTCGCTCTTCCATTTGGCCTAGCGACAGCTCCAATAATCTTTTCAAAGGTTCTCGGTGCCCTACTCTCTGTAATCAGAGAACGAGGTATTGCGGTGTTTCCTTATTTGGACGATATCTTGGTACTAGCTCAGTCTTTACATTCTGCAGAATCTCACACAAATCAACTAGTGTTGTTTTTTCAAAGACATGGTTGGAGCATCAATTTACCAAAAAGTTCTTTGATTCCACAGACAAGGGTCACCTTTTTAGGTTTCCAGATAGATTCAGTGTCCATGACTCTGTCTCTAACAGACAAGAGAAGATTAAAATTGGTTTCAGCTTGTCAGAACCTTTAGTCTCAATCATTCCCTTCAGTAGCTATGTGCATGGAAGTTTTAGGTCTCATGACTGCAGCATCGGACGCAATCCTCTTTGCTCATTTTCACATGAGACCTCTCCAGCTTTGTATGCTGAACCAGTGGTGCAGGGATTATACAAAGATATCACAATTAATATCCTTAAATCCCAAAGTTCGACTATCTCTGACTTGGTGGTTAGATCACAATCGTATAGTTCTAGAGGCCTCTTTTGTTTGTCCAACCTGGACTGTAATCACAACAGATGCAAGTCTTTCAGGTTGGGGAGCTGTCTAGGGATCTCTGACAGCACAAGGGGTTTGGAAATCTCAAGAGGCGAGATTACCAATCAATATTTTGGAACTCCGTGCGATTTTCAGGGCTCTTCAGGTTTGGCCTCTGTTGAATAGAGAACCGTTCATTTGTTTTCAGACAGACAATATCACAACTGTGGCATATGTAAATCATCAGGGTGGGACTCACAGTCCCCAAGTTATGAAAGAAGTATCTCGGATACTTGCTTGAGCAGAATCCAGCTCCTGTCTAATTTCTGCGGTTCATATCCCAGGTATAGACAATTGGGAAGCGGATTATCTCAGCCGTGAGACTTTACATCCGGGGGAGTGGTCCCTCCATCCGGATGTGTTTTCTCAGATTGTTCAGATGTGGGGTCTTCCAGAAAAAAGATCTGATGGCTTCTCATCTAAACAAGAAACTTCCCAGGTATCTGTCCAGGTCCAGGGATCCTCAGGCAGAACCAGTGGATGCGTTGACAGTTCCTTGCTGCTTATATTTTTCCGCCTCTAGTTCTTCTTCCAAGAGTGATCTCCAAAATCATCATGGAACAATCGTTTGTGTTGCTGGTAGCTCCAGCATGGCCTCACAGGTTTTGGTATGCGGATCGTGTTCGAATGTCCAGTTGCCAACCTTGGCCACTTCCATTAATGCTAGACCTTCTGTCTCAAGGTCTGTTTTTCCATCAGGATCTCAAATCATTAAATTTGAAGGTATGGAAATTGAACGCCTAGTGCTTAGTCATAGAGGTTTCTCTGACCCAGTGATTAATACTATGTTACAGGCTCCTAAATATGTTTCTAGGAAGCTTTATTATCGAGTTTGGAAGACTTATATTTCATGGTGTTCTTCTCATAAATTCACTTGGCATTCTTTTAGAATTCCTATAATTTTACAGTTTCTTCAGGATGGTTTGGATAAGGGTTTGTCTGCAAGTTCCTTGAAGGGACAAATCTCTGCTCTTTCTGTTTTATTTCACAGAAAGATTGCTAAGCTTCCTGATATTCACTGTTTTGTACAGGCTTTGGTCCGTATCAAGCCTGTCATTAAATCAATCTCTCGTCCTTGGAGTCTTAATTTGGTTTTGAAGGCTTTACAGGCTCCTCCATTTGAGCCTATGCATTCTTTGGACATTAAACTACTTTCTTGGAAAGTGTTGTTCCTTTTGGCAATCTCTTCTGCTAGAAGAGTTTCTGAATTATCTGCTCTTTCTTGTGAGTCTCCTTTTCTGATTTTTCATCAGGATAAGGCGGTTTTGCGGGCTTCATTTAAATTCTTACCTAAGGTTGTGAATTCTAACAACATTAATAGAGAAATTGTTGTCCCTTCTTTGTGTCCTAATACTAATAATTCTTTGGAGAGATCCTTACATTCTTTGGATGTGGTAAGAGCTTTGAAATATTATGTTGAAGCTACTAAAAATTTCAGGAAGACTTCTAGTCGATCCTTTCTAGTCTATTTGTTATCTTTTCTGGTTCTAGGAAAGGTCAGAAGGCTTCTGCCTTTTCCTTAGCATCTTGGTTAAAGCTTTTGATTCCTCAAGCTTATTTGGAGTCGGGTCAAGCCTTGCCTCAGAGAGTTACAGCTCATTCTACTAGATTAGTCTCCACTTTGTGGGCTTTTAAGAATGAAGCTTCAGTTGATCAGATTTGCAAAGCCGCAACTTCTTTGCATATATTTACTAAATTCTACCGTTTTGATGTATTTTCTTCTTCGGAAGCAGTTTTTGGTAGAAAAGTTCTTCAGACAGCTGTTTCAGTTTGATTCTTCTGCTGATGTCTTAAGTTTTTTTCTGACATTTATGAGAAAAAACTTATTTTTTTTGGTTGTGGATTTAATTTTTTTCAGCGGAAATGGCTGTTTTATTTTATCCCTCCCTCTCTAGTGACTCTTGCGTGGAGTTCCACATTTTGGGTATTGCTATCCCATACGTCACTAGCTCATGGACTCTTGCCAATTACATGAAAGAAAACATAATTTATGTTAGAACTTACCTGATGAATTCATTTCTTTCATATTGGCAAGAGTCCATGAGGCCCATCCTTTTTATGGTGGTTATGATTTTTTTGTATTAAGCACAATTATTTCCAAATTCCTTTGCTAATGCTTTTTACTCCTTTCTTTAAACTTTCATTAAACTGAATTGTGGGTGTGGTGAGGGGTGTATTTATAGGCATTTTGAGGTTTGGGAAACTTTGCCCCTCCTGGTAGGATTGTATATCACATACGTCACTAGCTCATGGACTCTTGCCAATATAAAAAAAAAAGAATTTATCAGGTAAGTTCTTACATACATTTTTTTTTCTTCCTTTCTTATCTTTTTCTTTTGGCTATTTTTGGGGAGCAAACAAATTCCTGTTTACTACGTTTCTCCATTTTTATCTGTTTTGCAGCGTTTGTTTCCCCTTTTGCGAGTTACATTACTCTTTAGTTCTCTGCGCTTAATGCTTTCAGATGTAGACGTGTCCTTATTGCTCAGCATTTTGATGAGGTTTGGGACTCCGCCAGATGCAATTTAATGTGTGATAACTGCTACAGTGAGAAATGTAAGTAATCACGACTATCAAAACATACACTATTTGCTTAATGGAAAACTGCATGTGACACGTTATTTTGTCATTTATCTACATGGAAGCTCACAGGCTAAACAATATAGCAAATGGCTACTGACCCCATCCAAAAAAACATTTCATGAACCTTAGGCCATTTAAATAAAACATGTTGTTGCCTATTCGGTGATATTGCTGGGGGTGTCATGGTCTTTATCTGAGCTCAGTATGATTAGCTTTGTAGCATAAACGTTCAGAAATGTATATTGTGCAATCAATAAATTTATAGAATCTAGAAGAGATATATTTAAGTTGAGGCTGCTGGTATTTTTATGCAGCCGTATTGCCTCCTCCTAAATGGCAATGCATTTTGCTTTTTTGTTATCACATTCCTATTGAGTCACTCATGAGCAATATACCCACACATGGATCTATTAACTCAGCTGTGTTCTCACTTCTGTTACAAGCCTGCTCCATCCCTTCCTTACAGTGCACGAAAAAGTGGACATTACAAAGTATAGCAGAGACCTAGTGAAAATACTCGAACAAGCTCACCAGCTGGATGAGAAACTAACACCACTGAAACTAATTGATGCCTGGATGGGAAAAGGGGCTTCCAAACTGCGCGTGGCCAACGTGTCACCACCTAAACTTCCTCGTGATGAAATCGAGCGGATTATTACCCATCTCCTTTTACAGCGATATATCAAGTAAGGACAGTCTGTGATACCAGTATTGCCTGCACTGCTGCTGCAGTAAAAAATATATTTGTGCAGCTGTTTGTGGGTTTTATAGGATGATTTTTTGTTCATATGTTCCCAGCACTGCAGCCATTCATCTGCTTTATGGGTATACAACGCAAGTCAAATCTTTGTTAGTTAGTACCTTCCTGAAATGCTTTGCCTTAGTCTTGTAAAGTGAGACAAAAAATAAATATATACATTAGGTAGGATGGCCTTGAATTGCAGATAAATGTGTCAAGTCCTTGTACTTAAAAGTGATAGTAAAGTATTTCTGAAACGCTTGCCCATATCTAAGGGTTAATATAAATAGAACTTCGTTCATTAATTTTGGAGCGTACCTTTTCTTTCTTATGACACGGTGAGTCCACGGGATCATCAATTACTGTTGGGAATATCACTCCTGGCCAGCAGGAGGAGGCAAAGAGCACAACAGCAAAGCTGTTAACTATCAATTCCCTTCCCACAATCCCCAGTCATTCTCTTTGCCTCTAGTGCAAGGACAAGGGGAAGTAATTTGGTGTCCGATTGAAATTCTTCTATCAAGATTTTTTTGTTTTGAAGCCAGAGCAGGCTTGCTCTGAACTTCCATCATAAGCTGGGCTAAACTGCATTCCATGTTAGTCTCTTCAGTAGGGCTGTGGTAGCTTTTAAGCAGTCAGGAACTTGTGGGGTGGACCTCACTGCGTTTTCCTGACAAGTTGCTGCCCTCAATCAGAATGCCAGAGTAGTCTTACTCTGTTCCTTCTTCTACCCTAGGTCTCTGTGAGGAGTGGCTTCCTCTCATACCAGGCAAGATGTCCTCCTGTCGGACAAAAATCCTGGCACTTTATACTTTATTCTGCATTAATTTGGGGCTTGGTTATCCGGGGTTCAGGAGACAGGGTACAGGGTACTGCTTGGTGGCCAGAACATTATGTCCTTATAAATGAGGATTTATAATTTTTTATTATAAATGTCTAGTTTTATTTATTGGTGGCTCAGTGTTACATCTACTATGAAATAATTTTGGCTAAACGTAAACTGGAGGGGATTTGTTTTATTTTGAACTGTCATTCCCTTTTTCTATTGCGATCCGTTTATTGGCTCCAACTATTATGTCATGAGGGGCGGAGCTTCTCCTCGAGTCGCTTGGCGTGCTTTATCTTCACACTCTATTCACCTATATAGCATCTCAGGGATCCTTGTACATACAGCAGCTAACAGCGTGTGCTTCTTGCAAAGGAGATTATCATCCTACGCCAGTCCGGATCAGGTAGGCACCTCAGTTTACAAACGCTGAAGTGTAGAGGGGCCTGATAGTTTAAGGCCATAGTGGGCAGTTTTTTTTGCGAGATACACTACTAGTAAGGATAACAGAGTGTCTTAAGTAGAGAGATGTTTCTGATCAATTCCGGTTTATGAAACCGTCGTACTGTTGCTTTGAGAACATTACAAATTTAAAGAGACAGTACAACTTTAAAGTAAAGAATGCCCATGTTGAACCTCCCTTGCCCTTTTTTAGTTCTTGCATTGAAAGAACTCTAATGTTTAAAGAAAGACTATTTGTTTCTGAGCCACCATTCTCTCAGGTGGATACTGTTCAGGCAATGCCACAGTCTTCTCCTTATGTGCCCCAAGTCACATTGCCACCTCAGGCAGTGCCCTGCGGTTCTTCTCAAACTCTTGATGGAGTGTTTTTGAAGGCAGACATTGCTACCCAGGTGTCCTCAGCGGTATCTGAGGCACTAGCTGCCATTCCCTTACTGCAGGGGAAGCGTAAGAGGAAAAGTAGAGAATCAGAAGGTAGGGTGACTGATCTGGTTCAGGCTAACCAGAGATCGGAAGAAGAAGATACTTCGGTAGCCTCTGAGGGTGAAGTCTCAGATTCGGACAGTGTAATTACCTCTTCTGATACTGAAGTGGTTTCCTTCAGATTCAAGCTTGACCACCTCCGTGTCTTACTTAAGGAGGTTTTAGCTATATTGGACAACTCTGATACACTTATCGTAGTCAACCCTAAAAAAACCTAGTAAGTTAAATAGGTACTTTGATGTTCCCTCTCCTGGGGTGGTGTTTCCAGTGCCAGACCATGCTACGGAGATTATTACCAGGGAATAGGAGAGACCAGGAATTCCCTTTTCTCTCTCCCTCCCTGTTTTTAGGAAAAAATTTCCCAGTGGCCGACTCTATCAAGGAGTCGTGGCAGACGATTCCAAAGGTTGAAGGGGCGATTTCCACTTTGGCCAAAAGAACTACTATTCCTATTGAGGATAGTTGTTATTTCAAGGATCCTATGGATAAAAAACTGGAGGCCTTTCTAAAAAAGATGTATGTGCATCAGAGGTTACAATGGCAACCGGTGCTGTGCATTGCTACAGTAACCAGTGCGGCTGCATATTGGTTTGACGCCTTGTCTGAATCCCTGCAAGCCGAAACTACTTTGGAGGAGATTCAGTATAGGATAAAGGCTCTAAAGTTGGCTAATTCCGTTATCACTGAGGCTTCGTTGCAGGTCATCAAGTTGGGGGCCAAAATATCTTGCATTGCTATCTTGGCGTGTAGAGTGCTATGGCTTAAATCTTGGTCTGCTGATGTCTCTTCTAAACCCTAAGCTTTTGGCAATTCCTTACAAGGGAAAGACCTTGTGCGGGCCGGCATTGGCAGAAATGATTTCCGATATCACGGGTGGTAAAGGATCTTTTCTGCCTCAAGACAAGAAGAACAAAATGAAGGGATGTCAGACTAATTTTCGTTCCTTTCGTAACTTCAGAGGTAAGTCTTCCCCTGCTTCTACCAAACAGGAACAATCCAAGCCCTCTTGTAAGCCTGGTCGGTCCTGGAACAAAGGGAAGCAATCCAAGAAAACTGCAGCTGAATCCAAGTCAGCATGAACGGGTTGCCCCCAATCCACAACCGGATCAAGTGGGGGGCAGACGCTCTCAGTTCGCACAAGTTTGGGAGCGAGATGTCCCAGACCTGTGGGCAGTGGACATTGTTTCTCAGGGGTACAAGTTGGAGTTCAAGACTTTTTCCTCCAGAGGCAAGTTCCACCTCTCAAGATTATCTGCAGAC
This sequence comes from Bombina bombina, assembly GCF_027579735.1. NCBI lineage: Eukaryota > Metazoa > Chordata > Amphibia > Anura > Bombinatoridae > Bombina > Bombina bombina. The sequence continues at coordinate 1,149,452,185 of NC_069504.1, forward strand.
CAGATAAAAAGAGAGGTGTTCTTGAAATGTGTACGGGACTCTTAGGAGTGGTAGTTCCAGTTCCAAGCCAGGAGCAGGGTCTTGGGTTTTACTCCAACCTGTTTGTGGTTTCCAAAAAAGAGGGATCTTTTCGGCCCATTCTAGATCTAAAGCTACTAAACAAATTTCTAAGCGTGCCGTCCTTCAAGATGGAAACTATCCGTTCTATTCTTCCTCTGACTCAAGAGGGTCAATTCATGTGGACCATAAGCCTGAAGGATGTGTACCTATATGTTCCCATTCACAGGGATCATTTACAAATATCTGAGGTTTGCCTATATAAACAAACATTTTCAATTTGTAGCTCTTTCATTTGGCCTTGCCACAGCTCCAAGAATTTTCTCAAAGGTCCTGGGAGCTCTAATGGCAGTAATTCGGTCTCAGGGAATTGCAGTGGCGCCTTATCTGGACGATATTCTGGTTCAGGCACCATCCTTGCAACTAGCAGAAACACATACAAAGATTCTACTGGCGGTTCTTCGTTCTTCGATCAATTTGGAGAAAAGTTCTCTTGTTCCAACTACGAGAGTGACCTTAGGAACCATTATAGATTCTCCATCTATGAAAATATTTCTGACGGAGGTCAGAAGAGCCAAGATTTTATCCGCTTGCCTGTCTCTACAGTTGGCGGTATGTCCATCAGTAGCCCAATGCATGGAGGTGATCAGATTGATGGTGGCTTCCATGGACATAGTTCCGTTTGCTCAGTTCCATTTGAGACCTCTACAGCTATGCATGCTCGCACAGTGGAACCGGGGACTATACAGATCAAACAACAAGGGACTTCCTACCGTGGTGGCAGTAGCAAGAATATCTGTCACAGGGGACATGTTTCCAGAGACCCTCTTGGGTAATTGTGACCATGGACGCCACCCTCATGGGTTGGGGAGCAGCCTGGGGCTCGTTGAAGGCGTAGGGACTTTGGTCCCGGAGGAATCTGCTCTCCCCATAAACATTCTGGAGTTGAGTGCGCTCTTCAATGCTTTGATGGCTTGGCCTCAGCTGGCCCTAGCCCAGTTTAGCAGATTCCAGACGGACAACATAACCTCAGTGGCCTACATCAATTACCAAGGGGGAACTCAGAGTTCCTTAGCCATGAAGGAGGTGGCACAGATCATCCAGTGGGTGGAGGCTCACAATTGCTGTCTATCTGCCATCCACATTCCAGGAGTGGACAATTGGGAAGCGGATTTCCTGAGCAGACAGACTTTCCATCCCAGGGAGTGGGCACTCCATCCGGAAGTGTTCTCCAGGTAAACAACCAAATGGGGGTTACCAGAATTGGATCTAATGGCATCTTGTCAGAACACCAAGCTCCCAAAGTACGGTTCGAGATCGAGAGGCCTACAAGCCTTTCTGATAGATGCTCTGGCAGTTCTTTGGAACTTCAGGTTGGCATATCCGTTTCCTCCGATTGCTCATCTTCCGTGAGTCATCGCTCGGATCAAGCAGGAGAGAGCATCGGTAATTCTAATTGCTCCTGCGTGGCCTCGCAGGATCTGATATGCAGATCTAGTAGATATGTCGTCCCTACCTCCATGGAGACTTCTCAGGAAGGACCTTCTGCTTCTGGGGCCCTTCCTTCATACGAATCTCGTTTCTCTGAAGCCAACTGCTTGGAGATTGAACGCTTGATTTTAGCCAAGCGTGGATTTTCTGAATCGGTAATTGAGACCATGGTTACTGTTACTGGAAGTATTTACCATAAGATATGGTGTAAATATCTTTATTGGTGTGTCTAAAGGATTTTCTTGGAGTAAGGTCAGAATCACAAGGATTTTATCTTTTCTCCAGGAAGGCCTTGAGAAGGGGTTATCTGTCAGTACCCTCAAGGGTCAGATTTCTGCTCTTTCCATTCTGCTACACAAGCGTCTGGTGGACATGCTGGATGTACAATCCTTTTGTCAGGCCTTGGTCAGAATCAGACCTGTGTTTAAATCAGTTGCTCGAACTTGGAATCTTAACCTTGTTCTTAAAGTTTTACAACAGGCTCCGTTTGAGCCTATGCATTTCATAGATATTAAGTAATTATCTTGTTTCTTACTGCTATCTCTGCTGCTTAGAGAGTTTCTGAACTCTCAGCTTTACAGTGTAATTCTCCTTATCTCATATTTAATTCAGATAAGGCAGTTCTCCGTACTAAGTTTGGTTTTCTTCCTAAGGTTGTTTCGGACAGGAATATTAATCAGGAAATTGTTGTTCCTTCTCTCTGTCCTAATCCTTCTTCTCATAAAGAACATTTGTTGCACAACTTAGATGTTGTGCGTGCTCTTAAGTTCTATTTGCAGGCTACAAAGGACTTTCGTCAGTCTTCTGCATTGTTTGTTTGCTTTTCTGGGAAGCATAAGGGTCAGAAAGCTACTGCCACTTCTCTTTCTCTCTGATTGAGAAGTATTATTCGTTTGGCATATGAGTCTGCTGGACAGCAGCCTCCAGAGAGAATTACAGCTCATTCCACCAGGGCAGTGTCTTCTTCTTGGGCCTTCAAGAATGAGGCCTCTGTAAAACAGATTTGTAAGGTGGCGACTTGGTCTTCTTTGCACACTTTTTCTCAATTCTATAAATTTGATACTTTTGCCTCGGCTGAGGCTTCTTTTGGGAGAAAGGTTCTGCAAGCAGTGGTGCCTTCTGTTTAGGTTACCTGTCTTGTCCCTCCCTTATCACCTGTGTCCCCTAGCTTGGGTATTGATTCCCAACAGTAATTGATGATCCTGTGGACTCACCGTGTCATAAGAAAGAAAACAAAATTTATGCTTACCTGATAAATTTATTTATTTCTTGACACGGTGAGTCCACAGCCCTTCCTTTTTTCTCAGTCAGTTTTGTTTAAATAAACCTCAGGCACCTCTGCACCTTGTGTTACTTCCTTTCTCTCCTTTTCCTTCGGTTGAATGACTGGGGGTTGTGGGAAGGGAAGTGATACTTAACAGCTCTGCTGTGGTGCTCTTTGCCTCCTCCTGCTGGCCAGGAGTGATATTCCCAACAGTAATTGATAATCTTGTGGACTCACCGTGTCAAGAAATAAATTTATCAGGTAAGCATAATTTTTTTTCTCTTTTTTACTAAAATATCCCCCTCCGGCTGCAAAGCTATTTTTTTTCTCAAGATTACATTTCCACCTCTTCTCTAATAGATGTGGTAGCCTTATGGAAGTACTAGCTGCAAGTGTGTATTAGCAGGAAGTGCTGGCAGCCAGTGCATATTAGCAGGAAGTACTAGCTGCCAGTGCGTATTAGCAGGAAGTACTAGCTGCCAGTGCGTATTAGCAGGAGGTACTAGCTGCCAGTGCGTATTAGCAGGAGGTACTAGCTGCCAGTGCGTATTAGCAGGAAGTACTAGCTGCCAGTGCGTATTAGCAGGAAGTACTAGCAGCCAGTGCGTATTAGCAGGAAGTACTAGCAGCCAGTGCGTATTAGCAGGAAGTACTAGCAGCCAGTGCGTATTAGCAGGAAGTACTAGCAGCCAGTGCATATTAGCAGGAAGTTCTGGGGCAGCCAGTGCATATTAGCAGGAAGTGCTGGCAGCCAGTGCGTATTAGCAGGAAGTACTAGCAGCCAGTGCGTATTAGCAGGAAGTACTAGCTGCCAGTGCATATTAGCAGGAAGTACTAGCTGCCAGTGCATATTAGCAGGAAGTACTAGCTGCCAGTGCATATTAGCAGGAAGTGCTAGCTGCCAGTGCATATTAGCAGGAAGTACTAGCTGCCAGTGCATATTAGCAGGAAGTGCTGGCAGCCAGTGCATATTAGCAGGAAGTTCTAGTTGCCAGTGCATATTAGCAGGAAGTGCTGGCAGCCAGAGCGTATAAGCAGGAAGTGCTGGCAGCCAGAGCGTATTATCAGGAAGTGCTGGCAGCCAGTGCGTATTAGCAGGAAGAACTAGCTGCCAGTGCATGTTAGCAGGAAGTACTAGCTGCCAGTGCATATTAGCAGGAAGTGCTGGCAGCCAGTGCATATTAGCAGGAAGTGCTAGCTGCCAGTGCATATTAGCAGGAAGTACTAGCTGCCAGTGCATATTAGCAGGAAGTGCTGGCAGCCAGTGCATATTAGCAGGAAGTTCTAGTTGCCAGTGCATATTAGCAGGAAGTGCTGGCAGCCAGAGCGTATTAGCAGGAAGTGCTGGCAGCCAGATCGTATTAGCAGGAAGTGCTGGCAGCCAGTGCATATTAGCAGGAAGTGCTGGGGCAGCCAGTGCGTATTGGCAGGAAGTGCTGGCAGCCAGTGCATATTAGCAGGAAGTGCTGGGGCAGCCAGTGCATATTAGCAGGAAGTGCTGGCAGCCAGTGCATATTAGCAGGAAGTGCTGGCAGCCAGTGCATATTAGCAGGAAGTGCTGGCAGCCAGTGCATATTAGCAGGAAGTGCTGGCAGCCAGTGCGTATTAGCAGGAAGTACCTATCACCCAGCAAGTACTAACGGGATCGGCAATGCTGAATTTGTTTCAGTTCACACTAAAAAGGGTTAGCATCTGACTAGACTTTATATATAAAGTGCCGGTTACAAATGGTGGTATTGGCTGGGTAACAGCTCACAAACTAAAGATAAAGCCTTAAAATAAGATATAAATTATCATCACATCTTTAGTGAGAAACTACATAGGAAATGAGTCACTATTAATTAACTGTATATACTACAACAATAGTTACACACACTGCTTTTTTTATAACAAATTACCGATGTCTCTTTACGCACACATGTTTCATAGGCTCTGATCCCATTTACACGCATGTAACATGTTCTTTGCCAGCTACATATAGGTTAGGCATTTGTATGAATTATTTATTAATATGTTCTTGCTATGTGCCGGTGTTATGTAGCATTTTTACCAGTATCTTCATACAAGGGGCAGCTGCTCATGAAGCCCCATCTGGAAATGTTTCCTGGAGTCTGTTGTTTATTCCACACACTCAGCTAGGCACAAAACCCTGAAGCTAATAACTCATCACCAAGTGCTGTCTAACGTCACAGTGAGATTTGCCAGGAAGTAAAAATAGCATTCTTTCATTATAAGGTGCTGAGATATTTCACAACTTTTTACAATGGAACCATGGCCATGTACATACACCATGTGGTCCTTTAAATATCATACTGATGTGTATACCGGTCTAAATGGTGTAAAGATCGCTACAGGTCCTGGGCTGTGATGAACATAGTGCGTGTGCAGGTAGCCAATATACTTCCTGTATTGTTGGGTGCCGCCTCCATAACCCCATGAGCCAAACATGTTTTTTTATATGCAGATGACTCCTGTGAGAGTGCTTTGTGTATGTCCAGGAATTTCTTGTGGTATTGAGGGTTTCTATATTAAACTCCAGATTTGATTTAATACATTTCTGTGCATAAATACCCTAAGAAATGTCACACAAGTATCAATAATATGTACAGAGGAATGTCTCTAAATCACTTTATGGATTGGGGCCTTCTGTTTAAATCTAGAGAGGATGCGTTTAACAGTCTCTGGTTCATTTGTATAGAATGTGGGGAAGGTTTGTGTGTGCATGTATTTAGGATACTATAGTGATATAGAAATAACACAGGAAAAGTGCCCTCTTAGTTTAGACGTAAATGTAGTATAACATAAACAATGTTTAACATTGTAAGGCAATAGAAGAGAAACTAATAAAGGTCACAATTTTATTTTTAATTAAGCCTGTATAAAAAGGAGTAACTATTAGTAAGTCAGTTTGAGTACAGTGCTCTTGCCGAAACGCGTAAGAAACACGTGATTTTACATGGGATGCTTTTAAGAAGTTGGAAATAAAGTATTTGTATTTATAGACGCTTGTTGAACCTCCATATTTTCTTATTTAGTTTCTTCTGTTTCCTTATTTCAGCCTGGGGGCATTTTACATAAAAATATTCAGTACATGATAGTCAGACAAAAAGATTTATTTTTTTATACTGGAATATAATTTAGATATTGTGTTCAGAATGGCATGTGCATAAATACAGTGTTCAGAGCTTTACCAGTTCTTTTTCACATAGAGCGCACACACCTGCTTGATATATGGTAATTATTGCACATGAGCAGCTGCTTGTACAGATTTTTACTGCCAGTTGCAAGTTACTGTTTCTGTTTTACAGGGAAGATTTCAGTTTTACAGCCTACGCCACAATATCTTACTTAAAGAAGGGGCCCAAAGTAGATCTGCTGAAAAATGAGAAGCATTCAGTCGTCATTCAAATGAGGAAACTTAAAAACAACATGGTGAGTAAGGACCATCCTACATATCTGTGGTGCACGGTTATCCAGTATCTCACGCGTTTGGTGGAGCATGTGTTGATGCCTGTGTGATGCGGCATGTTGGAGGAAGCACATCCTATGTCATGTTCATACACGTGCCGGGGGTCACATTCTGTGTTACTAACACTGGTGTGGTGACATACATCATGTGTCCTTGACACTAGTGGGTATGCTCAGTGTCATGTGTGTACACGTGCCGGGGGTCACATTCGGTGTTACTAACACTGGTGTGGTGACATACATCATGTGTCCTTGACACTAGTGGGTATACTCAGTGTCATGTGCGTACACGTGCCGGGGGTCACATTCGGTGTTACTAACACTGGTGTGGTGACATACATCATGTGTCCTTGACACTAGTGGGTATACTTAGTGTCATGTGCGTATACGTGCTGGGGGTCACATTCGGTGTTACTAACACAGGTGTGGTGACATACATCATGTGTCCTTGGCACAAGTGGGTACGCTCGGTGTCATGTGCGTACACGTGCCGGGGGTTACATTCTGTGTTACTGACACAGGTGTGGTGACATACATCATGTGTCCTTGGCACAAGTAGGTACGCTCGGTGTCATGTGCGTACACGTGCCGGGGGTCACATTCTGTGTTACTGACACAGGTGTGGTGACATACATCATGTGTCCTTGGCACAAGTGGGTACGCTCGGTGTCATGTGCGTACACGTGCCGGGGGTCACATTCTGTGTTACTGACACAGGTGTGGTGACATACATCATGTGTCCTTGGCACAAGTGGGTACGCTCGGTGTCATGTGCGTACACGTGCCGGGGGTTACATTCTGTGTTACTGACACTGGTGTGGTGACATACATCATGTGTCATTGACACAAGTGGGTATCCTCAGTGTCATGTGCGTACACGTGCCGGGAGTTACATTTTGTGTTACTGACAGTGGTGTGGTGACATACATCATGTGTCCTTGGTACAAGTGGGTACGCTCGGTGTCATGTGCGTACATGTGCCGGGGGTCACATTCGGTGTTACTAACACAGGTGTGGTGACATACATCATGTGTCCTTGACACTAGTGGGTATACTCAGTGTCATGTGCGTACACGTGCCGGGGGTGACATACATCATGTGTCCTTGACACAAGTGGGTACCCTCAATGTCATGTTCATACACGTGCCGGGGGTCACATTCTGTGTTACTAACACAAGTGTGGTGACGTATATCATGTGTCCTTGACACTAGTGGGTACGCTCGGTGTCATGTGCGTACACGTGCCGGGGGTCACGTTCTATGTTACTGACACAGGTGTGGTGACATACATCATGTGTCCTTGACACTAGTGGGTACGCTCGGTGTCATGTGCGTACACGTACCGGGGGTCACATTCTGTGTTAGTGAGTGGGTACGCTCTGTGTCATGGACATTTATTGGGCCCAGCTAATATAAGACTCTTCCAGGGTATTCCAGATCAGTCAAGAGTTTAACAGGTTAGAGAGAAATTAGATGGGATGCTGCATTGATGAGGCAGAGAGTAAGTCTAAAGTGCAGGGGAACCGTGAGGGTATGTGCTATTTGTCTGTTCTACTCACAGAAGTGCCATTATTAGGTGGTGACATACAGGGATGTGTTTGTTACTGTACAGACCAATATAAACACATACAGAATACACATATATATAGAACCTACACAGTGAAGGTGTAGGAATATTTACTGGTCTCCTTGTCCTGCTAAATGGATAAATGTTTAGTTCATACGAGAGATAAAATACCATTCATGGTTTTTCCGTTTGCTCCAGATGAATTCCCTGCTTAGTATGAGTGCTAACTAGATATTGTATTTGCAGCAACAGAATATGGCTACAGTACTGCTAGTTGTTCTATTGTGTTACAGGGTGTACAGACCAAAGCCAACGTCTGTGATCATCACCTGAGAGAGGTGTTTTTTTATCTTTATAATATTTAAACTTCTTCCAGGTGAAGATTCCTGAATCATCTCGAGCTAAAGCATCAGAAGAGAACGGACAAACCACAAGCCAATCTGCTGATAAAAAGTCTGTTGTAACAAAAGAACGTAAGAGAATGAAGTCTGAGAAAATGTCTACGGCAAAGAAGAGCAGAATCTCTGAAGATGATTCAATCATAATTGATTGAATGTTATTGAAGTTCCAACCTTTTTGTACAAATCCCTTTTAGCTGCAAAGTGACCCAGTTTGGTTGTAGTTGTGAGTGGGAAAGCCAGCTCCCAGCAGGACCCCAGAAGGGGAGGTCACTCAGGATAGTGATGATCTGCATTTCTTGCGCATCCTTTATTTACACGTTATGGTCTCATATAATTATAGAATTTAATTTGCAGATACTGTGCTTACAGATGGGGGGATAAGACCATGTTTTGGATCTGTAGTGAACAAATAATTTATTCTGTTAATTGTAGGCTCATGTCAAGTAGCGGAATTACGCAAAAAGTCACAGCTTGCAGAAGCGGGAACTGTTTATAAACAAGATGGGATTACTGTAACATTTTAGAATGTTCACAATATATATTTTTTTTAATTTTGCTTGTAAAAAACTTACAAAGATTGTATTAGTTTTACAGCTTGTATTTGTGCAATAAGATGCTTTGTCAGATTATGTTGTACATTGTTATAAAAAAACAAACTTTTTCCTAAAGAAATATAAAAACTTGTGGTAAAACGTAAGTGTTTGTACGTGAGCTACTGATTCACTCACTATTTATGGTATCGGCGGTCCCCTTCGTCTATGCATTTTATAAATTGCCTGCACAAATTGTCCAAAACCTGTGAGGCTTTTAAAGGTACATTCAATCCGAAAGGGTAATGCACACGGATGCATTTTAGCAAGGTACACGTAGTAGCACAAATGCTTCTAGTAAATGCTATAGCTGTTTAAAGAGGGTACTTAAATATGCACGTGCACCAGCATTTAAACAATGCACTTGCTCAAAGCCGAAGGTGCTTACATCATCTGACATAATACAAGCCCCACTAGCTCTCCGAGCAGCTGCACTATTTAAAATGCTGGTGCATTGAGAATTTCTAGCTATACTTCATATGCAAAGAAAAATGCTGATAACTTTTACTAGAAGTATTATTGTCAGTGAATGTTTTTTGTAAATATATTTCTATCCAAAGATGTGAATCATCTAAACATATTTCAGTTCTGACCGAATGTCCCTTTAAGTTAGACTGACCTAGACAGTAAAGAGTGAAAAGCTGGCTTCTTACATAGACGGTTTGGGGAAGAAAATAATGCTACAATCTCTAAATGTCCCTCGTTTTAAAGTAGCTGAAATCTAATAACACTTTCAATTTTAAATGCACAACTGATTGGGTTTTTGTTTTGTTTTTGTACTGAATTTTCCCATTTTTTAAATTTCCTGGTAAACTGTATCACATGACAGCCGTCGGCCAATCACACTCCATGATGTATATGAGCTGTGAACTTTTGTTTTTTAACAAAGGAAGCAAAAAGAACAAAGTAAATTTAATAGTCCAATATTAAAAGTCTAGACCAGCACTATGCATGTTAACCGGCCATTTTATTTCAAAGTTTAAAAAAAAGTAATGTGCAAACTTGTAATATTTCATATTTTTCATTTTCACTATCATCATCTGTTATGAAACAGTCATCTGATACCTTAATCATAGGATACCAGGAGTACATTTTGTTAACCGAAATAAATGATTATTTTTTATTGTACACTGAATCGGGAAGAATTTAATTGTTCCTTGTTGGCCCTTTAATAGCTCTATCAACCTTTTGTAGAGTTCTCCAGATAAGCAGCAGCTGACACTGGCACATACAGTTTTTGTATTTCTGCTGCATAGACAGACTGCTTTATTACCACATCAGTTGTGAATGGCTGAAGGGTGTGAACCTCAGAATAATGTTTATACTAGTACAAGAGGGGGTATTATATAGCTTGTGCCCAGCCTGAAACTGCATACACAAAGAAACTGCAGAGAGAGCCGTCCTGTTCATTTACATCCTCGTATCTGACCTGAAACGTCACATTCATTATCCCAGGGTAAGGGCCTAACCTTCTTTCTTATGACACTGTGAGTCCACGGATTCATCAATTACTGTTGGAAATATCACTCCTGGCCAGCAGGAGGAGGAAAAGAGCACCACATCAAAGCTGTTAAGTATCACCTCCCTTCCCTCAAACCCCAGTAATTCTCTTTGCCTACGTTAAAAGCAAGTAGGTGGTAAAGTTTAGGTGTCTGAAAGAAATTTCTTCTATCAAAAGTTTGTTATTTTAAAGCAGAGCAGGTTTGCCCTGATCTTTCTGGGGTCTAGCCGTAGTCCATGTCAGTCTCTTCAGTAGAGCAGTGGTGGCTTTTAAGCAATTGGGAACTTGTGGGGTATAATCCCCACTGCGTCTCTCAAACAGTTTGTTTCTGCCCTATCCTGAAATTACTCAGTCTTTCTTTTCTACAGGTCCATGTGAGGGAGATGCCTCTCAAACCTAGTGAGCTGCCCTGCTGCCAGGCAGATTTACTTTGAGGTAAGTGCTACATTTTATTTTTCTATGAAGGAAAAAATATTGGCACTTTAACAGTTAGCTCCGTATGAGACATTAGATACATTAATCCTATTATGGGTTAATAGGCTAATGTGAGGCAGTTGGTGCAGGCACTGGGGACGAGAGGACTCCTTTTTATTAAGACTCAGTTAGTTTTTTGTCTCCGGTGTGTTCCGGTCAGGGAAGTTGGCAAATGGTTGTGTCTTTTGCCTGATATTATTCTCTGCTTTCAAAAAGAGGTTAATGCCAGCCGGGAAGTTGTTAGGTACGCCCCACGATGCGCGGGTCTTCTCTAAAGTGGCAAGGGAGTTTTTTGCGCTTTTTTTTTCTTCCTAATCACTTCTTGAGTGCCGAAAAGGGTGACATACTTTGTTGCGGCTCTGCATTCTCAGGAGGGAGCGGTCACCTGATACTCGGTGGAAGCAGCTCTGGATAGAGTCCGGATTTCTTTCATGTAATTGGCAAGAGTCCATGAGCTAGTGACGTATGGGATATACATTCCTACCAGGAGGGGTAAAGTTTCCCAAACCTCAAAATGCCTATAAATACACCCCTCACCACACCCACAATTCAGTTTTACAAACTTTGCCTCCTATGGAGGTGGTGAAGTAAGTTTGTGCTAAGATTTCTACGTTGATATGCGCTTCTCAGCATTTTTGAAGCCTGATTCCTCTCAGAGTACAGTGAATGTCAGAGGGATGTGAAGGGAGTATCTCCTATTGAATGCAATGGTCATCCTAACGGGGATCTATTTCATAGGTTCTCTGTTATCGGTCGTAAAGATTCATATCCTACCTCCCTTTTCAGATCGACGATATACTCTCAATTTACCATTACCTCTGCTGATAACCGTTTCAGTACTGGTTTGGCTATCTGCTATATGTGGATGGGTGTCTTTTGGTAATTATGTTTTCATTACTTAAGACACTCTCAGCTATGGTTTGGCACTTTATGTATTTATATAAAGTTCTAGATATATGTATTGTACTTATATTTTCCATGATTCAGGTTTCAGTATATTTCCTTTTACATACTGTCAGTTTCATATCTGGGAAATGCATTTTTTTAGGAAAATGTATTTCTTACCTGGGGTTTAGTCTTTTTTACAATTGAATGTAATTTTAAATTTGCGGGCTGAAATAGGCTCGCGAGGGCGCAAAATGCCAAACTATATTGCGTTATTTTTGGCGCAAAGTTACGTTCGATGACGCAAATTCGTCATTTCCGGCGTCTTTGTCCTTTCACAAGGTTGCGTCTTCAATGACGAGAGTGTGTCATTTCCGGATGAATATTTTCATAATTTAAACCCCATTCCTATATGCCTCTTGCCTTTTTCTCTATCAGAGGGCTATGCTGTTGCATTTTTTTCCCCATTCCTGAAACTGCCATATAAGGAAATTGATAATTTTGCTTTATATGTTGTTTTCTTTCATGTTATTGGCAAGAGTCCATGAGCTAGTGACGTATGGGATACACAATCCTACCAGGAGGGGAAAAGTTTCCCAAACCTCAAAATGCCTACAAATACACCCCTCACCACACCCACAATTCAGTTTTACAAACTTTGCCTCCTATGGAGGTGGTGAAGTAAGTTTGTGCTAAGATTTCTACGTTGACATGCGCTTCTCAGCATTTTGAAGCCCGATTCCTCTCAGAGTACAGCGAATGTCAGAGGGACGTGGAGAGTATTACCTATTGAATGCAATGATTTCCCTAACGGGGGTCTATTTCATAGGTTCTCTGTTATCCGTCGTAGAGATTCATCTTCTACCTCCCTTTTCAGATCGACGATATACTCTCATATACCATTACCTCTACTGATAACTGTTTCAGTACTGGTTTGGCTATCTGCTATATGTGGATGGGTGTCTTTCGGATAAGTATGTTTTTTATTACTTAAAACACCCCAGCTATGGTTTGGCACTTTATGCATTTATATAAAGTTCTAAATATATGCATTGTACTTATATTTGCCATGAATCAGGTTCATGTATTTCCTTGTGCAGACTGTCAGTTTCATATTTGGGGAAAATAAACATTTTAAGAAATTTTTTTCTTACCTGGGGTTTAGTCTTCTTTAATTGACTACACTTTTTGTTGCAATTGCGGGCAGTATTAGGCCCGCGGGTGCGCCAAATACTAGACTTTATTGCGTCATTTTTGGCGCAAGACTTTTTTGGCGCAAAAAGTACGTCCGTTGACGCAACTTCGTCATTTCCGGCATCGTAGTTGATGCCAAAGCCTTACACACGGTTGCATTGTTAGGATATTTCCGGATATTGTTGGCGCCAAAAAAATTTCAGTTACGGTGTGAGTCATACTTGGCGCCAAATTTTTTCATTAATTTAATACCTCATTGATGTTTGCCTCTTGCCTTTTTCTATGTCAGAGGGCTATGCTATTTGCATTTTTCCCCATTCCTGGAACTGTCATATAAGGAAATTGATCATTTTGCTTTATATGTTGTTTTTTCTTTTACATTTTGCAAGATGTCTCAATCTGATCCTGCCTCAGAAGTATCTGTTGGAACTTTGCTGCCTGACATCGGTTCTACCAAGGCTAAGTGCATTTGTTGTAATATTGTGGAAATTATATCTCCGAATGTCATTTGTAATAGTTGTCATGATAAACTTTTACATGCAGATAGTGTGTCCATCAGTAATAGTACATTGCCAGTTGCAGTTCCTTCAACTTCTAATGTACATGATATACCTATGAATTTTAAAGAATTTGTTACTGATTCTATTCAGAAGTCTTTGTCTGCATTTCCACCTTCTAATAAACGTAAAAGGTATTTTAAAACTTCTCATTCAGTTGATGAAATTTCAAATGACCGACAACATAATAATTTATCCTCCTCTGATGAGTATCTATCTGATACAGAAGATCCTTCCTCAGATATTGACACTGACAAATCTACTTATTTATTTAAAATAGAGTATATGCGTTCTTTATTAAAAGAAGTGTTAATTACTTTGGATATTGAGGAAACCAGTCCTCTTGACTTTAAGTCTAGTAAACGTTTAAATGCTGTTTTTAAACCTCCTGTGGTTACTCCAGAGGTTTTTCCTATTCCTGAGGCTATTTCTGATATGATTTCTAAGGAATGGAATAAGCCAGGTACTCCTTTTAATCCTTCTTCAAGGAAGCCTATTTATATTCAGGTCATCTTCTCAGACCTGCAATTTCTTTGGCTGATGTTGCGGCTGCATCAACTTTTTGGTTGGAGAATTTAGCGCAACAAGAATTGGATTCTGACATATCTAGCATTATTCGCTTACTGCAAAATGCTAATCATTTTATTTGTGATGCCATTTTTTATATTATCAAAATTGATGTTAGATCCATGTCTTTAGCTATTTTAGCTAGAAGAACTTTGTGGCTTAAATCTTGGAATGCTGATATGACATCTAAGTCTAGATTGCTATCTCTTTCTTTCCAAGGTAATAATTTATTTGGTTCTCAGTTGGATTCTATTATTTCAACTGTTACTGGGGGAAAGGGAGTTTTTCTGCCTCAGGATAAAAAACCTAAGGGTAAATCTAAGGCTTCTAACCGTTTTTGTTCCTTTCGTCAGAATAAGGAACAAAAATCTAACCCTTCCTCCAAGGAATCTGTTTCCAATTGGAAGCCTTCCTCAAATTGGAATAAATCCAAGCCATTTAAGAAACCAAAGTCACTAGCTCATGGACTCTTGCCAATATGAAAGAAATGAATTTATCAGGTAAATTCTTACATAAATTATGTTTTTTCTCTTACATTTTGCAAGATCTCTCAATCTGTTCCTGTCTCAGAAAACACTGTTGGAATCCTGCTGACTGATATCAGTTCTACCAAAGCTAAGTACATTTTTAACTACTATTGACTCCGGCAACCAGCAGGACAGGTAGGCACCTCAGCAGAGCTTTCTGAGGTGTAGAGGCTGTCTGGGTTTCTATAGAGCCGCTGCTAGAAAATAAAAGGTTACTTTAAAATTTAAAGGGACAGTAAAAAAAAATTCACATACGTTTTCAAAGTTAAATAAAAGTATTTTATTTTTGTTTGTCCATTTTTTGGGTAAATATGGACCAAGAGGCCCTGCAAAATGTTACTTGTGGTTTGTGTTTTGATGCTAATGTGGAACCACCAATCCCTTTTTGTTCCTCATGTATTGAGAGAACATTACATTACAGGGATAGACTTTTTTTATTCTGAGCCATCATTATCTAAGGTGGAGGTTGTTCAGGAGTCTCCTGTTCAGGACATGCCACAGCTTTTTCCTCAAGTGTCCCAAACCTTATCGTCCACACATGCAGTGCCCTGTGTTTCACACTCCGGTTGGAGTTACTTTGCAAGACATTGCTACCCACATATCCTCTGCGGTAACTGATGCACTGTTTGCTTTCCCCATGTTGCAGGAGAAGCGCAAGAGGAAATGTAAAGAATCAGTTAGTAAGGTTTCTGATACAGTCGTTGCTATTCCGAATGCTCCCTCTCAGAAGTCTGAGGAGGATGATACTTTGACTCAGACAGTGTAATTCCTTCTGCTGACGCTGAAGTTGTATCCTTCAGGTTTAAGCTAGAACACCTCTGGTTGTTACTTAAGGAGGTTTTGGCCACCCTGGACAACTCTGACATGACTGTCATAGTCAATCCTAAGAAGTCAAGTAAGTTAAACAAATACTTTGATGTTCCTTCTGTGGTGGAGGTTTTTACGGTACCAGACCGAGCTACAGTGATTATTGCACAGGAATGGGAGAGACCTGGTATCCTGTTTTCTCCATTCCCAATTTTTAAGAAGATGTTTCCCATATCTGACTTTATAAAGGAGTCTTGGCAAACGGTCCCCAAGTTAGAAGGGGCAATTTCCACCTTGGCTAAGAGAACCACTATTGCCATACAGGATAGCTGTTCTTTTAAGGACCCCATGGATAAGAAGTTGGAAGGATTACTTAATAAGATGTACGTACACCAGGATTTACAATGGCAACCTACGGTGTGTATTGCTACCGTCACCAGCGCGGCAGTTTACTGGTTTGATGCGTTATCTGACTCTATTCAGACGGATAATCCTCTTGAAGAGATCCAGGACAGGATTAAGGCTCTTAAGTTGGCCAATTCCTTTATCACAGATGCTGCCTTACAAGTCATAAAGTTGGGAGCTTAGATTTCTGGCTTTGCTGTTCTGGCTCGTAGAACCTTATGGTTAAAATCCTGGTCTGCGGATGTGTCATCTAAGTCTAAGCTCTTGGCAATTCCTTACCTTGTTTGGGCCGGGGTTGGCTGAAATAATTTCAGATATTACGGGAGGAAAGGGGCACTACCTCCCTCAGGATAAGAGGAACAAACAGAAAGGACATCAGAGTAATGTTTGTTCCTTTCAAAACTTTAAGGGTAAGCCTTCCCCCCCCTCTTCCAAGCAGGAACAGTCCAAGACCTCCTGGAAGCCCAATCAGTCTTGCAACAAGGGGAAGCAATCCAAGAAACCAGTTAGTGATTCAAAATTGGCATGAAGGGTCTGCCCCCGGTCCGGAAGCAGATCTTGTTGGGGGCAGACTTTCTCTTTTCGCTCAAGCATGGGTTTGGGATGTTCTGGATCCCTGGGCAGTGGACATTGTGTCCAAGGGATACAAACTGGAATTCAAGGCTTATCCTCCCAGGGGCAGGTTACTTCTCACAAGGTTATCTGTGGACCAGATAAAGAGAGAGGCATTCTTACATTGTGTACGCGATCTATCCAACCTGGGAGTGATAGTTCCTGTTCCAATGCAGGAACAGGCCCTGGGATTATATTCCAATCTGTTTGTGGTTCCCAAAAAAGATGGAACCTTTTAGACTAATTCTAGACCTCAAGAGTCTAAACAAGTTTTTCAGAGTACCTTCCTTCAAGATGGAAACGATTCGTTCCATTCTTCCCTTGATTCAAGAGGGTCAATTCATGACAACAGTAGATTTAAAGGATGCAAACCTGCACATTCCCATTCACAGGGACCATCACAAGTTTCTAAGGTTCGCGTTTTTTTGGACAAACACTTCCAGTTTGTGGCCCTTCCATTTGGCCTTGCCACAGCTCCCAGGATTTGCTCAAAGGTTCTAGGAGCGTTGTTGGCGGTACTTCGGTTGCTGGGCATTGCAGTGGCGCCTTATCTGGACGACATTCTTGTTCAGGCACCATCTTTTCAACAGGCAAGCTCCCACACGGAGATGTTGTTATCTTTTCTGCGCTCTCACGGATGTAAGGTGAATCTGGAGTTCCTTAATTCCAGCCACAAGGGTGGTTTTCTTGGGAACCATAATAGTCTCTATCAATGAAAATTTTTCTGACAGAGGTCAGAAAAACAAAGATCTTCAACATTTGTCCTGCCCTTCAGTCCTCTCCTCAGCCGTCAGTGGCCCAATGTATGGAGGTAATTGGTCTGAAGGTGTTTGACATGGACATCATTCCGTTTGCTCAGTTCCATCTCAGACCTCTGCAGTTATGCATGCTCAGTCAATGGAACAGGGATTATGCGGATCTGTCTCCACGATTAGAACTGGATCAGGTGACAAGAGATTCTCTTCCATGGTAGTTATCTCAGCAACATCTCTCCCAGGGTACCTGCTTCCGCAGCCTGCTGGGATGGGGAGCAGTCTGGGACTCATTAAAGGCTCAGGGTCTATGGACTCGGGAGGAGTCAGGTTTCCCCATAAACATCCTAGAGACCAATCTTCAATGCTCTTCTAGCCTGGCCTCAGCTTCAGCCCAGTTTATCAGGTTCCAGTCGGACAACATAACTTCTGTGGCTTACATCAACCATCATGACAGAGGTAACCAAGATTATTCAGTGGGCGGAGACCCACAACTGCTGCCAGTCTTCGATCCACATCCCAGGAGTGGACAATTGGGAAGTGGATTTTCTGAGCAGACAGACTTTTCACCCGGGGGAGTGGGAACTTCATCCAGAAGTATTTTCCTGCTTGATCCTCAAATCGGGGCACCCGGAGCTGGATCTCATGGCGTCTCATCAGAATGCCAAGCTCCCGAGGTACGGGTCAAGGGATCCTCAAGCTGTACTGATAGATGATCTGTCAGTTCCTTGGAATTTCAATCTAGTATACCTGTTTCCTCCGTTCGCTCTTCTTCCTCGAATCAAGCAGGAGAGGGCGTCGGTGAAACTCATTGCACCGGCGTGGCCTCGCAGAATCTGGTATGCAGACCTAGTGGAGAGATGTCCTCTCTCCCACCTTGGAGACTTCCACTGAGGAAAGCCCTTCTACTTCAAGGGCCCTTCCTTCATCCAAATCTTGTTTCTCTGAAGCTGAATGCTTGGAGATTGCACGCTTAATTTGATCTAAGCGTGGGTTTTCTGAGTCGGTCTCGGTTGAGACCATGATTCAGGCTCGTAAGCCTGTTACCAGAAAATGTTACTATAAGATATGTCATAAATATCTGTTTGGTGTGAATCCAGAGGCTACTCTTGGAGTAGAGTTCGGATTCCTAGGATTTTGTCTATTCTCCAGGAGGGTCTGGAGAATGGATTTTCAGCTAGTACCTTGAAGGGTCAAATTTCTGCCTTATCTATATTGTTGCATAAACGTCTGGTGGACGTGCCAGATGTGCAATCCTTCTGTCAGGCCATAGAATCAGGCCTGTTTTCAAATCTGTTACTCCTGGAGTCTTAACCTTGTTCTTAAAGTTCTTCAGCAAGCTCGGTTTGAGCCTATGCATTCCTTAGACATTAAGATGTTATCTTGGAAAGTTTAGTTTCTTGTTGCAATTTCTTCTGCTCGAAGAGTTTCTGAACTCTCTGCGTTGCAGTGGGAATCCCCTTACCTTGTTTTTCATTTGGATAAGGTAGTGCTGCGTACTAAGTTAGGTTTCCTTCCGAAAGTGGTTTCAGATAGGAATATAAACCAAGAAATCGTTGTTCCTTCCTTGTGTCCTGACCCTTCTTCTCATAAAGAGCGTTTACTGCACAATCTGGATGTGGTACGTGCATTGAAGTACTATTTGCAGGTGACTATGGATTTTCACCAGTCCACTCCCTTGTTTGTACTTTTCTCTGGGAAACGCAAGGGTCAGAAACCTATTGTTACGTCTCTTTTTCTGTGGCTGAGGAGTATAATTCGTTTGGCCTATGAAACTGCTGGACAACAGCCCCCTGAGAAAATCACGGCTCATTCCACAAGGGCTGTTTCCTCTTCCTGGGCATTCAAAAATGAAGCTTCTATGGAACAGATTTGCAAGGCTGCAACTTGGTACTCTCTACACACTTATTCGAAAATTCTATAAATTTGATATTTTTGCCTCGGCTGAGGCTTGTTTTAGGAGAAAGGTTCTTCAAGCAGTGGTGCCTTCTGTTTAGGTTCCGTCTTGTCCCTCCCTTATCATCTAGCTTGGGTATTGATTCCCAATAGTAATTAGAGATGATCCGTGGACTCACTGTGTCATTAGAAAGAAAACAAAATATATGCTTACCTAATAAATTTATTTATTTCTTGATACGGTGAGTCTACGGCCCGCCCTTTTTATATCAGGCAGTCTTTTTTTTTTTGTAAACCTCAGGCAACTTGTGTTACTTCCTTTCTCTCATTCTCTTACATGGTGTATCCAGTCCACGGCTTCATCCTTACTTGTGGGATATTCTCAATCCCTACAGGAAGTGGCAAAGAGAGCACACAGCAAAGCTGTCCATATAGCTCCCCTCAGGCTCCGCCCCCCCAGTCATTCTCTTTGCTGCTCTAACAAGTAGCATCTCCACGGGAGGGTAAAGAGTTTGTGGTGTTAGATTTGTAGTTTTTATTTCTTCAATCAAGAGTTTGTTATTTTAAAATAGTGCCGGTTTGTACTATTTACTCTGAGGCAGAAAGTGATGAAGATTTCTGCTGAGAGGAAAAAGATTTTAGCATGTTGTAACTAAAATCCATTGCTGTTCCCACACAGGACTGTTGAGTACCGGAGAACTTCAGTTGGGGGGAACAGTTTGCAGGCTTAACTGCTTAAGGTATGGTCAGTCATTTTTTTCTAACAAGACCTGGTAATGCTAGAAGACTGACAGAAATCCCCATGAGGGAAGGTAAGCCATTTTCTGAGACGCAGTATAGAAGGATGGCTTCAGTTAAGGGCTTAAATACTGGTAGACACTGTGATGGGCTAATCGATTACTTTATTAGTGTAATCTTATATTTGTTCAAGTGTTAGAAACGTTGGAAACACTTTTGGGGTTTTTATTACGCCTGGCATATTATTAGACACCTAGTCTGACTCAGCAAGGCCCCATAACTCTGGAATGAAGAGGGAGGGGGCCTCATTTTCGCGCCTCAGTTGCGCAGTTGATTTACAAGACAGCTTCATGCAGCTTCACGTGTAGAGTCCTGAGAGTGCAGGAGGACATCAGGGAGGCTTATTTTTCTTCTACAAATAACCCTAAAGGAAGGTAGGGCCACAGCAAAGACTGTGGCACCGTGCTGTAGTCTGTTAAACCGGTTGTTTACTTCAATTTGCTCCGGTTTGGGCAATAAGGGGTTAATTGATTTGAAAATTTGTGTGCAATCATTTCAAAGCATTAGGATCTTGTGGTGGAAATTTCATAAAGATCGGATGTTTTTTGGTGATTTGGTAAAAAAGTGTGTGCTTTTTATTATTTAAAGACACAGTAACGTTTTTTCAAAAAGTTATTTTTTTTCTGTATTGTAGTGCTGTCTAAGTCTGTCAAACATGTCTGAGACTTCAGATAGACCTTGTTCTTTATGTTTAAAAGCCATGGCGGTACCCCCATTGCATTTATGTGTAAAGTGTGCTAAAACATCTAAGAATTTTAAAGACCATCCAGTGACACTTAAAAATGTAGCCCAAGATGATTATTTAACAGAGGGTAATGAGGATAGTCCTCCTTCCTCTCCCCATGTGTCGACACCAGTTACGCCCACGCAAGCGATGCCTAGTACCTGTAGCGCATTGGCCCCTATTACTTTACAACAATTAGCAGCAGTAATGGATAATTCCCTTGCAGCATTTTTATCCAAACTGCCAGTTTTTCCAAAAAAGCGCGATAGCTCAGTTTTAAATACAGAGGATGAGCAATCAGAAGCTTTGGATGATTTATCTTTACAAAACTTACAAGTAGCAGTGAGGGACGGTCTGTCTGAGGGAGAAATTTCTGACACAGGAAAAATTTCTCAGCGGGCAGATTCAGATTCCTTAGCGTTTAAATTTAAGCTGTAACACCTCCGCGTCCTGCTTAAGGAGGTTTTAGCTACGCTGGATGATTGTGACCCCATGGTGGTCCCAGAAAAATAAGATGGACAGGTTTTTAGAGGTCCCCTTATACACTGAGGCATTTCCGATCCCAAAGAGGGTGGCGGATATTGTGACTAGGGAGTGGGAGAGACCAGGTGTACCCTTTGTTCCCCCCCCCCTATCTTTAAGAAAATGTTCCCCATAAACGACCCCAGGCGGGACGCATGGCAGATGGTCCCTAAGGTAGAGGGGGCTGTTTCAACACTTGCTAAGCGTACAACTATACCAATAGAGGACAGTTGTGCTTTCAAAGATCCTATGGATAAAAAATTGTAAGGATTGCTGAAGAAAATTTTTGTTCAGCAAGGTTTTCTTCTTCAACCAATTGCCTGCATTATTCCGGTAACTACTGCAGAGGCTTTTTGGTTTGAGGCCCTGGAGGAGTCGCTCCAGAGGGAGACTTCATACGATGAGGTCATGGATAGAATTCATGCTCTAAAGCTGGCTAATTTTTTATCACTGACGTCGCTCTCCAATTAGCTAAACTAGCAGCGAAAAAGCTGAAAGAAATTATTTCAGATATCACTGGGGGCAAGAAGGGCCATGCCCTTCCACAAGATAGGCCGTTTAAGGCCAAAAACAAGGCTAATTTTCGCTCCTTTCGCAACTTCAGCAGCGGACCTGCTGCAACCTCTGCTGCCGCAAAGCAAGATAACGCTTCCCAGCCCAAAGCAACCTGGAAACCCTTGCAGGGCTGGAATAAGGGTAAACAGGCCAAGAAGCCTGCTCCTGCTACCAAGACAGCATGAAGGGGTAGCCCCCGATCCGGGATCAGATCTGGTAGGGGCAGACTTTCTCTCTTTGCTCAGGCTTGGGCAAGAGACGTTCCGGATCCCTGGGCATTAGAAATAGTTGCTCAGGGGTACCTTCTAGAAGTCAAGGATTCTCCCCCAAGGGGAAGGTTCCACATTTCTCGTTTGTCTTTAGACCAAAGAAACTGGCGTTCTTACGCTGTGTAGAAGATCTCCTAAAAATGGGAGTGATACACCCAGTTCCAATTGCAGAACAAGGACTGGGCTTTTACTCAAACCTGTTTGTAGTTCCCAAAAAGGAAGGAACTTTCAGGCCAATCCTGGATCTAAAAATTCTAAACAAATTCCTCAGAGTTCCGTCTTTCAAGATGGAAACCATTCGGACAATCCTGCCGATGATCCAGGAAGGTCAATATATGACTACCGTGGATCTAAAGGATGCATATCTACATATTCCTATCCACAAAGATCGCCATCAGTTCCTAAGGTTCGCCTTTCTGGACAAACATTACCATTTCGTGGCCCTTCCTTTTGGGTTGGCCACCGCTCCCAGAATTTTCACAAAGGTGCTAGGGTCCCTTCTAGCGGTGCTAAGACCACGGGGCATTGCAGTAGCACCTTACCTAGACAACATATTAATACAGGGGTCGTCTTTCCACAGAGCCAAGGCTCATATGGACATTGTTCTGGCCTTTCTAAGGTCTCACGGGTGGAAGGTGAACGTAGAAAAAAGTTCTCTGTCCCCGCTCACAAGGGTTCCCTTCCTGGGAACACTAATAGACTCGGTAGAAATGAAAATCTTTCTGACAGAGGTCAGGAAGTCAAAACTGTTGAATACTTGCCGAGCTCTTCATTCCATTCCTCGGCCTTCTGTGGCTCAGTGCATGGAGGTAATTGGTTTAATGGTTGCGGCAATGGACGTAGTCCCTTTTGCCCGAATTCATCTCAGACCACTGCAACTGTGCATGCTCAAACAGTGGAATGGGGATTACGCAGATTTGTCTCCTCAAATACAAATGGACCAGAAAACCAGAGACTCTTCTCTGGTGGTTGTCTCAAGATCACCTGTCTCAGGGAATGAGTTTATGCAGACCGGAGTGGATCATTGTCACGACCGATGCCAGTCTGTTAGGCTGGGGTGCGGTCTGGAACTCCCTGAAGGCTCAGGGTCTATGGTCTCGGGAAGAATCTCTTCTCCCGATAAACATTTTGGAGCTGAGAGTGATATTCAATACGCTCCAGGCGTGGCCTCAACTAGCGGAGGCCAAATTCATCAGGTTTCAGTCGGACATCACGACTGTAGCGTACATCAATCATCAGGGGGGAACAAAGAGTTCCCTACCGATGAAGGAAGTATCCAAGATCATCAAATGGGCGGAGGATCACTCCTGCCATCTATCTGCAATTCACATCCCAGGGGTAGACAACTGGGAGGCGGATTTTCTAAGTCGTCAGACTTTTCATCCGGGGGAGTGGGAACTCCACCCAGAGGTTTTTGTTCAGCTGACCCAGCTATGGGGCATTCCAGAATTGGATCTGATGGCGTCCCGTCAGAACACCAAACTTCCCCTTTACGGATCCAGATCCAGGGATCCCAAGGCGGCATTGATAGATGCTTTAACAGCGCCTTGGTCATTCAGTCTAGCTTATGTCTTTCCACCGTTTCCTCTTCTCCCTCGGCTAGTAGCCAGAATCAAACAGGAGAAGGCTTCGGTAATTCTGATAGCGCCTGCGTGGCCACGCAGGACTTGGTATGCAGACCTAGTGGACATGTCATCGGTCCCACCATGGAAACTGCCATCGAGGCAGGATCTTCTAATTCAAGGTCCTTTCAAGCATCCAAATCTAGTTTCGCTGCAACTGACTGCTTGGAGATTGAACGCTTAATTCTAGCTAAGCGTGGTTTCTCTGAATCAGTTATAGACACTCTGATACAGGCCAGAAAGCCTGTCACCAGGAAAATTTACCATAAGATATGGCGGAAATATCTTGGTTGGTGTGAATCCAAGGGTTACTCGTGGAGTAAGGTTAGGATTCCAAGGATATTGGCTTTTCTCCAAGAAGGATTGGAGAAAGGTCTGTCAGCTAGTTCCTTAAAGTGACAGATATCTGCTCTATCTATCCTGTTACATAAGTGCCTGGCAGCTGTACCAGACGTTCAGGTGTTTGCACAGGCCCTAGTTAGAATCAAGCCTATTTACAAGCCTGTGGCTCCTCCTTGGAGTCTAAATTTAGTTCTTTCAGTTCTTCAAGGGGTTCCGTTTGAACCTTTGCATTCCATAGATATTAAGTTATTATCTTGGAAAGTTTTGTTTTTAGTAGCCATTTCTTCGGCTCGAAGAGTTTCTGAATTGTCTGCTTTGCAGTGTGATTCACCCTATCTGGTATTCCATGCAGATAAGGTTGTTTTGCGTACCAAACCTGGTTTTCTTCCAAAAGTGGTTTCTAATAAGAATTTTAACCAGGAAATCATTGTTCCTTCTCTGTGTCCTAATCCAGTTTCTAGGAAGGAATGGCTTTTACACAATCTTGACGTGGTTCGTGCTTTAAAATTCTATTTAAAAGCAACTAAAGATTTCAGACAAACATCATCCTTGTTTGTCGTATATTCTGGTAAGAGGAGAGGTCAGAAAGCGACTGCTACCTCTCTTTCCTTTTGGCTGAAAAGCATCATCCGATTGGCTTATGAGACTGCTGGACAGCAGCCTCCTGAACGAATTACAGCTCATTCCACCAGAGCTGTGGCTTCCACATGGACTTTCAAGAATGAGGCTTCTGTTGAACAGATTTGTAAGGCAGCGACTTGGTCTTCACTGCATACATTCGCCAAATTTTACAAATTCGATACTTTTGCTTCTTCGGAGGCTATTTTTGGGAGAAAGGTTTTGCAAGCAGTGGTGCCTTCCGTTTAGGTTACCTGACTTGTTCCCTCCCTTCATCCGTGTCCTAAAGCTTTGGTATTGGTATCCCACAAGTAAGGATGAATCCGTGGACTGGATACACCATGTAAGAGAAAACAGAATTTATGCTTAACTGATAAATTACTTTCTCTTACGGTGTATCCAGTCCACGGTCCGCCCTGACAATTGTCAGGTTCAAATTTAATTTTTAAAATAACTACAGTCACAACTGCACCCTATGGTTCTCCTTTTTCTCCTAACCGTCGGTCGAATGACTGGGAGGGGCGGAGCCTGAGGGGAGCTATATGGACAGCTTTGCTGTGTGCTCTCTTTGCACTTCCTGTAGGGATTGAGAATATCCCACAAGTAAGGATGAATCCGTGGACTGGATACACCGTAAGAGAAAGTAATTTATCAGGTAAGCATAAATTCTGTTTTTTCCTTCGGTCGAATGACTAAAGTTTGAGGGAAGGGAGGTGATATCTAACAGCTTTGCTGGGGTGCTCTTTGCCTCCTGTTGCTGGCCAGGAGTGATATTCCCAATAGTAATTAGAAAATCCGTGGACTCACCGTATCAAGAAAGAAACAAATTTATCAGGTAAGCATAAATTTCATTTTCATCCCAGAGTAAGGCCTAACCTTATTTCTTCCCCGGGAAAGGCCTAACCTTATTTCTTCCCCGGGGAAGGCCTAACCTTATTTCTTCCCCGGGGAAGGCCTAACCTTATTTCAAGAGGGTTGAGATTACACCTACGCCCCACGCTGATGCAAGATAATGTGGAATACTGTAATAAATTTGAAATGATATTAAATAAATGTTCGTTTGATGATATGGTCCTGACGGTTGAATGTTTACAGAAAGAGATTGAGAATCAAAACACTCAAATTGACATCATAAAGCAGGACCTTAAAAATAACTTACCCCTTGAAGAAATGGAGCAACTGCTTAAAAATCTGGATGAACAGATTAAAGAACTTAAACATACCTTTCAGGAACATAAGAAAAAGAAGTTCTCACGGGACGAGGAAGACTATACAACCGGAACGGTATACCGGTGGGGACGGGACTCGTCCGGCAGAACAAGTGGTACTTCCGGTTACAGACGCAGACGCACGCGTGGAGGAAGCGGGCGTGCTAGCCCTCAGGGGTCATCGTCTGAATCGATGTCGGGGGAATCCGACCTGGAGGCCTCAGGAAACGCCGTGGGGTCCGCAAGCACAGATGACACAAGTATGACAGCAGCGCTCCAGCAGAGGAAGAACAGAGGATGAGGGGGCCGACGTGTGATGACACGCAGCAACAACCGGCAATAATCAACATCTCTCAGGTACAAGTTACGAATGATGAATTAATGATCCTGAACAAAGGACTCTCTTATTGCCCCCAACAGGACTATGATTATTTAGAACTCCAGAAAGACCTATATCGGTTTTTTAGGACTATTAAGCTTAAAAGTTTCTTTACAAGTGTATCCCATTCTTCTCCGGAGACAGCAGTGAATAATGTTGATATAAATGTTATGCAAATGTTGAAATTAAAAAAGTTTGGGTTATTCAACAAAAGTACATTTACCCCTACACAGGTAGGTGCTGGGGTCCAAAGCTTTATTAAATTGGTTGACAATGATGTAGCTGACATGTGTAGAAAACACTACAGTAAACTTAAAAAGAACCCTGTGGGACAAGGTTTATCTAAGAAAGAGTTAATGTCACTGAATGGGTTAAAAAAATAATAAACAGCTCATCATTAAGGGGGCGGATAAGGGAGGGGCCATTGTACTTATGGACAAGGAATTTTATGTGAATGAAATCAAAACACAATTATCAGATACTGATGTGTATAAAAGATTGCCCACAAACCCTGTATTTAACATCCAAAAAGAGGTTGAGGGATGTGTCAATATTGCTATAAAAAATGGGGTAATAGAAAAAGATATTGCAAAGTTTCTTTTGGAATCAGAGGCGGTTACTCCTGTTTTATACGCACTCCCTAAAGTATATAAGTGTTTAACTTCCCCCCCTGGACGCCCCATTGTAGCTGGAATGGGCTCTATTTTATCTAAAGTTTCAATTTTTTTGGATAGGGCTTTGAGACCCCTTGTATTATCTAATTCCTATATTCAGGATGCAAGTGATTTTATGGTTAAACTGCAGAACCTGTCTATTGATGGGAACAGGGGCATACTTTTTAGTCTGGATGTAACATCTTTGTATACCTCTATCTCTCATGAGGCAGGTATTGGTGCAGTCACCAAGGTTTTGAGTCAAGATTCAAGGTTTTCACCATTACAGCAAGAATTTTTGATCCAATTATTGAGGATTGTATTAAGTTGTAATTATTTCTCCAACATAGGTGTGTCCGGTCCACGGCGTCATCCTTACTTGTGGGATATTCTCTTCCCCAACAGGAAATGGCAAAGAGCCCAGCAAAGCTGGTCACATGATCCCTCCTAGGCTCCGCCTACCCCAGTCATTCTCTTTGCCGTTGTACAGGCAACATCTCCACGGAGATGGCTTAGAGTTTTTTAGTGTTTAACTGTAGTTTTTATTATTCAATCAAGAGTTTGTTATTTTGAAATAGTGCTGGTATGTACTATTTACTCAGAAACAGAAAAGAGATGAAGATTTCTGTTTGTATGAGGAAAATGATTTTAGCAACAGTCACTAAAATCCATGGCTGTTCCACACAGGACTGTTGAGAGCAATTAACTTCAGTTGGGGGAACAGTGAGCAGTCTCTTGCTGCTTGAGGTATGACACATTCTAACAAGACGATGTAATGCTGGAAGCTGTCATTTTCCCTATGGGATCCGGTAAGCCATGTTTATTACGATCGTAAATAAGGGCTTCAAAAAGGGCTTATTAAGACTGTAGACTTTTTCTGGGCTAAATCGATTGATTATTAACACATATTTAGCCTTGAGGAATCATTTTATCTGGGTATTTTGATATAATAATATCGGCAGGCACTGTTTTAGACACCTTATTCTTTAGGGGCTTTCCCAAAGCATAGGCAGAGCCTCATTTTCGCGCCGGTGTTGCGCACTTGTTTTTAAGAGGCATGGCATGCAGTTGCATGTGAGAGGAGCTCTGATACTTAGAAAAGACTTTCTGAAGGCGTCATTTGGTATCGTATTCCCCTTGGGGCTTGGTTGGGTCTCAGCAAAGCAGATACCAGGGACTGTAAAGGGGTTAAAGTTCAAAACGGCTCCGGTTCCGTTATTTTAAGAGTTAAAGCTTCCAAATTTGGTGTGCAATACTTTTAAGGCTTTAAGACACTGTGGTGAAAATTTGGTGAATTTTGAACAATTCCTTCATGTTTTTTCGCAATTGCAGTAATAAAGTGTGTTCAGTTTAAAATTTAAAGTGACAGTAACGGTTTTATTTTAAAACGTTTTTTGTACTTTGTTATCAAGTTTATGCCTGTTTAACATGTCTGAACTACCAGATAGACTGTGTTCTGAATGTGGGGAAGCCAGAATTCCTATTCATTTAAATAAATGTGATTTATGTGACAATGACAATGATGCCCAAGATGATTCCTCAAGTGAGGGGAGTAAGCATGGTACTGCATCATTCCCTCCTTCGTCTACACGAGTCTTGCCCACTCAGGAGGCCCCTAGTACATCTAGCGCGCCAATACTCCTTACTATGCAACAATTAACGGCTGTAATGGATAATTCTGTCAAAAACATTTTAGCCAAAATGAACACTTATCAGCGTAAGCGCGACTGCTCTGTTTTAGATACTGAAGAGCATGACGACGCTGATAATAATATTTCTGAAGGGCCCCTAACCCAGTTTGATGGGGCCAGGGAGGTTTTGTCTGAGGGAGAAATTACTGATTCAGGGAATATTTCTCAACAAGCTGAACCTGATGTGATTGCATTTAAATTTAAGTTGGAACATCTCCGCATTCTGCTTAAGGAGGTATTATCCACTCTGGATGATTGTGACAAGTTGGTCATCCCAGAGAAACTATGTAAAATGGACAAGTTCCTAGAGGTGCCGGGGCTCCCAGAAGCTTTTCCTATACTCAAGCGGGTGGCGGACATTGTTAATAAAGAATGGGAAAGGCCCGGTATTCCTTTCGTCCCTCCCCCCATATTTAAAAAATTGTTTCCTATGGTCGACCCCAGAAAGGACTTATGGCAGACAGTCCCCAAGGTCGAGGGAGCGGTTTCCACTTTAAACAAACGCACCACTATACCCATAGAGGATAGTTGTGCTTTCAAAGATCCTATGGATAAAAAATTAGAAGGTTTGCTTAAAAAGATGTTTGTTCAGCAGGGTTACCTTCTACAACCAATTTCATGCATTGTCCCTGTCGCTATAGCCGCATGTTTCTGGTTCGATGAGCTGATAAAGGCGGTCGATAGTGATTCTCCTCCTTTTGAGGAGATTATGGACAGAATCAATGCTCTCAAATTGGCTAATTCTTTCACCCTAGACGCCACTTTGCAATTGGCTAGGTTAGCGGCTAAGAATTCTGGGTTTGCTATTGTGGCGCGCAGAGCGCTTTGGTTGAAATCTTGGTCGGCTGATGCGTCTTCCAAGAACAAGCTACTTAACATTCCTTTCAAGGGGAAAACGCTGTTTGGCCCTGACTTGAAAGAGATTATCTCTGATATCACTGGGGGTAAGGGCCACGCCCTTCCTCAGGATCGGCCTTTCAAGGCAAAAAATAAACCTAATTTTCGTCCCTTTCGTAGAAACGGACCAGCCCAAAGTGCTACGTCCTCTAAGCAAGAGGGTAATTCTTCTCAAGCCAAGCCAGCTTGGAGACCAATGCAAGGCTGGAACAAGGGAAAGCAGGCCAAGAAACCTGCCACTGCTACCAAGACAGCATGAAATGTTGGCCCCCGATCCGGGACCGGATCTGGTGGGGGGCAGACTCTCTCTCTTCGCTCAGGCTTGGGCAAGAGATGTTCTGGATCCTTGGGCGCTAGCAATAGTCTCCCAAGGTTATCTTCTGGAATTCAAGGGACTTCCCCCAAGGGGGAGGTTCCACAGGTCTCAGTTGTCTTCAGACCACATAAAAAGACAGGCATTCTTACATTGTGTAGAAGACCTGTTAAAAATGGGAGTGATTCATCCTGTTCCATTAAGAGAACAAGGGATGGGGTTCTACTCCAATCTGTTTATAGTTCCCAAGAAAGAGGGAACGTTCAGACCAATCTTAGATCTCAAGGTCTTAAACAAGTTTCTCAAGGTTCCATCGTTCAAGATGGAAACCATTCGAACTATTCTTCCTTCCATCCAGGAAGGTCAATTCATGACCACGGTGGATTTAAAGGATGCGTATCTACATATTCCTATCCACAAGGAACATCATCGGTTCCTGAGGTTCGCATTCCTGGACAAACATTACCAGTTTGTGGCGCTTCCTTTCGGATTAGCCACTGCTCCAAGGATTTTCACAAAGGTACTAGGGTCCCTTCTAGCTGTGCTAAGACCATGGGGCATTGCTGTAGTACCTTACTTGGACGACATTCTGATTCAAGCGTCGTCCCTTCCTCAAGCAAAGGCTCACACGGACATTGTCCTGGCCTTTCTCAGATCTCACGGATGGAAAGTGAACGTGGAAAAGAGTTCTCTATCTCCGTCAACAAGGGTTCCCTTCTTGGGAACAATAATAGACTCCTTAGAAATGAGGATTTTTCTGACAGAGGCCAGAAAAACAAAACTTCTAGACTCTTGTCGGATACTTCATTCCGTTCCTCTTCCTTCCATAGCTCAGTGCATGGAAGTGATCGGGTTGATGGTAGCGGCAATGGACATAGTTCCTTTTGCACGCATTCATCTAAGACCATTACAACTGTGCATGCTCAGTCAGTGGAATGGGGACTATACAGACTTGTCTCCGAAGATACAAGTAAATCAGAGGACCAGAGACTC
This sequence comes from Bombina bombina, assembly GCF_027579735.1. NCBI lineage: Eukaryota > Metazoa > Chordata > Amphibia > Anura > Bombinatoridae > Bombina > Bombina bombina. Next base: position 1,149,482,784 of record NC_069504.1, read on the forward strand.
ACTCCGTTGGGGGCTGTCCCTGGACAACCTGTCACGAGGGATGACATTCCGCAGACCAGAGTGGGTCATTGTCACGACCGACGCCAGTCTGATGGGCTGGGGCGCGGTCTGGGGATCCCTGAAAGCTCAGGGTCTTTGGTCTCGGGAAGAATCTCTTCTACCGATAAATATTCTGGAACTGAGAGCGATATTCAATGCTCTCAAGGCTTGGCCTCAGCTAGCGAGGGCCAAGTTCATACGGTTTCAATCAGACAACATGACAACTGTTGCGTACATCAACCATCAGGGGGGAACAAGGAGTTCCCTGGCGATGGAAGAAGTGACCAAAATCATTCTATGGGCGGAGTTTCACTCCTGCCACCTGTCTGCTATCCACATCCCAGGAGTGGAAAATTGGGAAGCGGATTTTCTGAGTCGTCAGACATTGCATCCGGGGGAGTGGGAACTCCATCCGGAAATCTTTGCCCAAGTCACTCAGCTGTGGGGCATTCCAGACATGGATCTGATGGCCTCTCGTCAGAACTTCAAAGTTCCTTGCTACGGGTCCAGATCCAGGGATCCCAAGGCGGCTCTAGTGGATGCACTAGTAGCACCTTGGACCTTCAAACTAGCTTATGTGTTCCCGCCGTTTCCTCTCATCCCCAGGCTGGTAGCCAGGATCAATCAGGAGAGGGCGTCGGTGATCTTGATAGCTCCTGCGTGGCCACGCAGGACTTGGTATGCAGATCTGGTGAATATGTCATCGGCTCCACCTTGGAAGCTACCTTTGAGACGAGACCTTCTTGTTCAGGGTCCGTTTGAACATCCGAATCTGGTTTCACTCCAGCTGACTGCTTGGAGATTGAACGCTTGATCTTATCGAAGCGAGGGTTCTCAGATCCTGTTATCGATACTCTTGTTCAGGCCAGAAAGCCTGTAACTAGAAAGATTTACCACAAAATTTGGAAAAAATATATCTGTTGGTGTGAATCTAAAGGATTCCCTTGGGACAAGGTTAAGATTCCTAGGATTCTATCCTTCCTTCAAGAAGGATTGGAAAAAGGTTTATCTGCAAGTTCCCTGAAGGGACAGATTTCTGCCTTGTCTGTGTTACTTCACAAAAAGCTGGCCGCTGTGCCAGATGTTCAAGCTTTTGTTCAGGCTCTGGTTAGAATTAAGCCTGTTTACAAACCTTTGACTCCTCCTTGGAGTCTCAATTTAGTTCTTTCAGTTCTTCAGGGGGTTCTGTTTGAACCCTTGCATTCCGTTGATATTAAGTTATTATCTTGGAAAGTTTTGTTTTTAGTTGCAATTTCTTCTGCTAGAAGAGTTTCAGAGTTATCTGCTCTGCAGTGTTCTCCTCCTTATCTGGTGTTCCATGCAGATAAGGTGGTTTTACGTACTAAACCTGGTTTTCTTCCAAAAGTTGTTTCTAACAAAAACATTAACCAGGAGATTATCGTACCTTCTCTGTGCCCGAAACCAGTTTCAAAGAAGGAACGTTTGTTGCACAATTTGGATGTTGTTCGCGCTCTAAAATTCTATTTAGATGCTACAAAGGATTTTAGACAAACATCTTCCTTGTTTGTTGTTTATTCCGGTAAAGGAGAGGTCAAAAAGCAACTTCTACCTCTCTCTCTTTTTGGATTAAAAGCATCATCAGATTGGCTTACGAGACTGCCGGACGGCAGCCTCCCGAAAGAATCACAGCTCATTCCACTAGGGCTGTGGCTTCCACATGGGCCTTCAAGAACGAGGCTTCTGTTGATCAGATATGTAGGGCAGCGACTTGGTCTTCACTGCACACTTTTACCAAATTTTACAAGTTTGATACTTTTGCTTCTTCTGAGGCTATTTTTGGGAGAAAGGTTTTGCAAGCCGTGGTGCCTTCCATTTAGGTGACCTGATTTGCTCCCTCCCTTCATCCGTGTCCTAAAGCTTTGGTATTGGTTCCCACAAGTAAGGATGACGCCGTGGACCGGACACACCTATGTTGGAGAAAACAGAATTTATGTTTACCTGATAAATTACTTTCTCCAACGGTGTGTCCGGTCCACGGCCCGCCCTGGTTTTTTAATCAGGTCTGATAATTTATTTTCTTTAACTACAGTCACCACGGTACCATATGGTTTCTCCTATGCAAATATTCCTCCTTAACGTCGGTCGAATGACTGGGGTAGGCGGAGCCTAGGAGGGATCATGTGACCAGCTTTGCTGGGCTCTTTGCCATTTCCTGTTGGGGAAGAGAATATCCCACAAGTAAGGATGACGCCGTGGACCGGACACACCGTTGGAGAAAGTAATTTATCAGGTAAACATAAATTCTGTTTTTTTGTTTGGTGATGACTATTACCTACAACTCCAAGGGACTGCCATGGGTTCCAATGTCGCCCCTACATACGCAAACATCTATATGAATACCTTTGAGGAATATTTTGTTTATAATCATCCATTATTTTTACTATATGGTGCCACTTGGTGGCGCTATATAGATGACATTTTTGGTGTGTGGTTGGGCGACATTGGAACCCTGGAGAAATTTATTAATGATTTGAATTCTGCTACAACTAGGATTAAATTCAAACTGGTGTGGAGTGAGGAGAGTGTGGTTTTTCTGGACACTCGTGTATCAAAAACTTCAGAGGGCTTATCTGTGGATTTGTATACGAAAGAAACGGATTGTAATACCCTCCTCCACTATACCAGTGCCCACCCTCCATCTCTTCTCAAATCTTTACCTAGAAGCCAATTCCTTCGGGTTAGACGTATTGTGTCAGATGAAAATTTGGCTGAAATAAGACTGAGAGAGATGGGGGATCGGTTCTTAGCAAGGGGTTATCCTAGGGATTTGATTGAAACAGAACTAAGGCATGCTCTTGCCACATCTAGACAGTCCCTTTTAATTAAGAGGAATAATGAGAAAAGAGAGAAAAAAGAGAAAGATAAATCTGATAGATTGGTTTTTATTAGCCAATATTCTCCTTTAAGTCTAAAAGTTCAGAAAATTTTACTTAAACATTGGCATGTGTTGCAGACTTGTGAATCTGATGTTTTGGAGTTTTCTAAACCTTTTATGCCTGCCTATAAAAGAGGTAGAAATTTTAAAGATTCACTAGTTAGAGCAGATATTGCCCCCTTAAAAAGAGGGGTGTTCAAAGTTATATAGGCAAGAATAATTGGGGGAATTTCCCATGCCTTGGTTGCTCTAACTGCAACAGTATGATTAAAGGCCCCACCTTTAGCCATCCTAGGACTGGACATATATTTTCTATTAAGGATTATTTTACATGCAACACAGAATATGTGGTTTATATGATTAAGTGTCCTTGTGGATTGGGGTACGTCGGAGAGACCACCCGTAGTGTCCGTGAACGTATGGTTCAACATAAAAGCAGCATTAGGACTAAGAAACTAGATGCCCCTGTAGCGTGTCATTTTTTGTCTGCTGGACATAATCTTAATTAGTTAAGGTTCCAAGTGATAGAGCATGTTCCTATACCTAGAAGGGGTGGGGATAGGGCTAAAATCCTCAAGAGTAGAGAAATGTTCTGGATTAATAAATTGGGGACATTACACCCTAATGGGATGAATAGGGATTTTGACCTATCTGTATGCCTTTAATTTATCTTACCACAATAGCGAAGAAATAAGCATTCACAGACCGAGCTAAATCAACACTGTGTATTTATTGTCACATCGAAAAAACAAAGGTTCCACCACTCCACACACATAAGCTACATCCAACGCGTTTCCTGCTGCTAAACAGCACTTCGTCAGGGATACTCACAGCTGTCTGATTGCACCTTTTATTAAGCTCACTATTCATTCTCAGGATTTAAAGGTATACTACCGCTTATATATTTAGCGGCATGTTTGTGATCTATACGTCATTCAATCTGGTGCATCAGTATCACATTACAATATTTAAAATAACAATCTTTAAATTTACAAGCACATTGTATCTAAAAATATAGTTAGAAACATTAACACAAATGGTGGGAAAAATATATCTAATGCTATATAAACAAATACTTTTGCTGTCTCGGAATTTTATATACCACTGAGCTATTGCACAGTACACAAATACAAGGGCATATATTAGATATAGGTACAACCGTATATTAAGGACTAAGCACTATAAATTAGTAATAATCTATTGCAATATAATCTAAAGCCTCTAGTAATAGCTATATTTTGAAAAACTTTTCACCTTTATCTATTGATGGTTATATCTACATATTTATCATCCTATGGAGAAAATTACGAATACTATTAACTATCAACTTTAACTCAGTTACCTATATAAAGTTTTACATCTGAGTTTTCGTTTATGCCCAAAGGACTCCCTGTCTTTAAGGTATAAATCCAATACACTTCTCTCCTATTAAGCGTCTGTGACCTATTGCCACCTGTATTCAGCTTAGGCACATGATCAATACCTTGAAATGAAAATAGAGTATTGATATATTTTAATTCACTTATATCAAAGTTATCATTCCTTCTATGTTGGGCAAAATGTTTCGCCACAGGTGTTTTAGGCACCTCACTCTCAAGGGACAGTAGGTGCTCTCTCACTCTATCTTTGAGCATACGTGTCGTTCTACCAGTGTATTGAAAAAAACAGAGTTTGCAAGTAATAAGATACACTATATATCTGGAATTACAGTTAAGGTGATGGTTCACCATGTACACATTACCTGTTACTGTAGAGTTAAAAGTATCACTCCTAACCAGGTATTTGCATGATTTACATGGTGTGCCACCACATCTATAGTTCCCATTTTTCTTTTTTAGCCACATTCTATCCTCTTTTTTCTCCTTGATAGAAAAATTTCTTTTAAGATTGTTCTCTATGGTTTCTGCTCTCCTTGATACACACCTGATCCCTTTGTCTATGACTGTTTTCAATTTTGGATCATTTCTTAGTAGTGGGCTAAATTTCTGAATAATTTTACAAATTTCTGGATATTGTCTACTATATTTAGTGGAAAAAGTTAACTTATCCATATTTCCTAAAACTTTATCCTGTTTGTTTTTATCCTGCAATAAAGATTTCCTGTCCATGGCCTTAACCTCTTCCATAGTTATTTCTAGATCCCTTTTCTTATAGCCCCTATCCATCAGTCTATTCCTTAATATATTTGCTTGTATATAGTAATTCTCTTCACTACTACAATTACGTTTTAAGCGCATAAACTGGCCTTTTGGGATCCCCTTTTTCACACTATAGGGATGGCCAGAATCTGCCCTAAGTATGGTATTGCCTGATGTTTTTTTTCCTAAATATTTCTGTTGTAATGCATCCTTTATCTATATCTCCTTTTATTGTTAAGTCTAGATAATCAACACTACTCTCAGAGCAAAAGAATGTAAACCTCAAATTGTTATTATTGTCATTTAAATATCCCATAAACTGTTCTATAGTTGAATCACCATTCTTCCAAACTATTAGCAAATCATCTATAAATCTAGTATAGAATAAAATACGGTTTTGAAAAGGATTATTAGTAGTGAATATTTTCTTCAATTCAAAATATCCAAGATATAAGTTAGCATACGAGGGGGCGAATTTCGCCCCCATCGCCGTGCCCTGACATTGTACATAAAAACAGCCTTCAAATAGAAAATAGTTATGGGTTAAAAGAAATTGGACAATATCCACAATATATTCAATAAAGCATGTCTCAAATTTAGTATACATTTATTTATTTATTTATTTATTTATAAAATATTTTACCAGGAAGGATACATTGAGATTTCTCTCGTTTTCAAGTATGTCCTGGGATCACAAAACATTGCATTGATACAATAGGGTACAATAAAATACAAAAACAATAATAAAAATACACATTATATGCAAACATTTAACATAGAGCAGGTATGAAATATTTATCCATGACAGGAGCATTCTGTTTTGAGATATGTATAGAGGGATCTCTTAAAGGATTTTAGGCTTGGGGAAGTTTTTAAAGTGTGAGGGAGGTCATTCCATAATTGTGGCGCTCTGTAGGAAAAGGAGGATCGAGCTGCTTTTTTTTTTGTATTGAGGCAAGCTAAATAATGTGCTGTTATTGGATCGGAGGTTATAGGAGGTGGGAATAGCAGGGGAGAGCATTCTGCTCGGGTAGGGTGGGAGCTTCCCAGAAAGGCTCTTAAAGACAAGGCAGGAAAGATGGAGGGTGCGTCTGGATTCTAGCGACAGCCAGTTTAGTTCTTTTAGCATGTCACAATGGTGGGTCCTGTAGTTACATTGTAGCACAAAGCGGCAGAGCGAGTTATATAACGTATTTAGTTTATTAAGGTGAGTTTGCGGAGCAGGTGCATATACTATGTCCCCATAATCCAAGATAGGCATCAGCATTTGCTGTACAATCTTTTCCTTTACTGTAGGGCTGAGGCAAGATTTGTTTCTGTACAGGGCACCTAGTTTTGGATAAAGTTTAGAGGCAATTTTTTCTATGTGGAGTCCAAAAGATAGATTGGGGTCTAACAACATACCTAAGTATTTAAAAGAGTGGACTGCGGTCAGCGTGCAATTGGATTTTGTTTTGATGCGAAGATGGGAATTTTGTAATTTATGTATTTTAGGTCCCATTCCAAAGATCATTGTGACCGTTTTGTCAGTGTTTAGGAAGAGTTTGTTTTTCGAGATCCACTTTTCTACCTCTGTGAACTGGTCTTGGAGCACTGTTTCAAGCTGCAGCAGATCAGATTTGTTTGCATAGATTACCGTGTCGTCTGCGTACATGTGTACAGTTGAGGATTTGCAGACATTAGGCAAATCATTTATAAATAATGTGAATAGTAGGGGGCCGAGAATGGAACCTTGGGGAACACCACACGTGACTGGGAGAGGGAGGGAGTCAATGTTAGAGACAGAGACATATTGTGATCGATCCGATACATATGATTTAAACCAGGTTAACGGGTGATCAGCAATACCAGAGTTTTTTAGTTTGAGAAGTAGTAGGTCATGGTCCACTGTGTCAAAAGCCTTTGCAAAATCAAGGAAAATAGCTCCAGTTAGGTCTCCTTGTTCCATGGCAGTTTGGATGTCGTTGCAAACTTTTAGGAGGGCAGTTGTAGTGGAGTGATTCGGTCTGAAACCTGATTGATCAGGGGTCAGATAGTTAGAAAGTTGGTAATACTCGCATAATTGCGTATGGACGCATTTTTCTAGGATTTTTGACAATACAGGGAGCAGTGATATAGGACGATAGTTAGAAACCAAGGTTAACTCCCCACTTTTATGAATAGGCACTACTCTTGCAGTTTTCCAGAGTTTGGGTATGTATCCAGACACCAAGGATTCGTTAATTAGGGTTGCAACAGGCTTAGCAATTGCCGGCGCACTGAGCTTCAACAGCATTGCTGGGATTTGATCAGGTCCTGACTGGTTTTTCATTTTTAGATTATCGAGGTGTTTCTTAATGACATTGAAGGGTACAGGTCTAAAATTGAACTTTTCTATATTGGGTCTTTGCTGTTTTAGTGGGGCCTGATCCACATTTGTAGCTTCAGGATGCGTGCCATTTATTAGTTTGTCAATCAGGGTGGTGGAGCATCCTACAAAATAATTGTTAAAGGCATTTGCTACTTCTAAGGGGAGTTGCAGGTTTTGGTTATCCACATTGACAGTAGAGGGTTGGGAGTGGATTGGTGGATTTTGTAAGTTATTTATGAGTTTCCAAAACTTTCTAGGGTTACATATATTATTGTTCAGATTTTCACAGAAATATTGCGCCTTAGCCAATTTTGTTTGTTTAGTACATATATTTCGCCATTTTCTATATACACAGTGATCATTCATAGAGCCAGTATGCTTGAACTTTGACCACAATGAATCCCGAAATTGGTACATTTGAATGAGGTCAGCTGTGATCCAATTCAAGTGTGCTCCTTTTACTCTCACCTTACGCAGCGGTGCATGTAAATTCCAAACTTGTAGGAGTTCAGACTGAAAGAATTCAACTGCAGAGTCTAGATCTGGGATTAGGTTTAATCTGTGCCAGGGGAGGTTCTTGATGTCATTTAGAAATGATTGAAGATTAAATTTTTTGAAGGACCTGGTGATTGTAACCTTGGGAGAGGATTTAGTTGCCTTTATTTTGCGCACGCAGTACACTAAGCAGTGGTCACTGAAATTGTTAGGGAGAACACCTGCCTCCTGGATTCGGTCGGGAGAAGTGGAGAGAATCCAGTCGAGCAGGGTATGATTATGGCTTTTGATGTTTATGCGAGTTGGGGAGGAGATTAATTGCGTTAGATGCAAAGATTTAAACAGCGAGCGACAACTGTTATTTTTTGGATTCAGCCAATCGATGTTAAAATCTCCAAAAACCAAAATTTCACTTTTTGGGTTTTGAGTTATGGATTCACTAAGGAGCTGTGCTATGTCCGAAATGGAATGCACAGGGGAGCTTGGTGGGCGGTAGATTCCTGCAACAATGATTGATTTACTGCACGGGATCTCAATTTTGCCAGAAAGGAAATCAAAGGTGGCAGGAGAGCTAGATTTTTGTAAGGGGGTGAACTTTGTGGAATTGTCAACATAAATTACAATGCCACCTCCTCTCTTTGCTCTATCATTTCTATGGCATGAATATCCATGTATTGCAATGGCAGAGTCAGGTATTTTGCGGGTTAGCCACGATTCAGAGATCACAATGATTTTGGGTTTGTATTGTAAACACCAAGCTTGCAGTGCATCAATTTTCGGTAGTAAGCTGCGGATATTACAGTGCACAAAGGAGAGGCCTTTCTTAGCTGGAAGGCTAGGAATGGAATTTGTTAGGGGACCAGGGTTAGACTCTACGTCATTTGCAAGGGCAAGTAACATAAGGAATAGGAATTTGGAAATCATTTTTGATTGGCCATATAGTGAATGTGATACTTTATAATATTGTGAGGTGGGGGTAGGAGGGTTATTTTTTATAACCCTCCACCAGCACTCAGCAGATAAGTTACAGCAACAGAGCAGGCCATGATGTATGATAATTTGTTTTCCAGTTTGAGGTGTGTGCTTATGGCGGTTATTATGTGAACCAAATTGGAGTGAGAAAAGGGTTATCATGAATAACAGTAAGGATATATTTGGATTCATGTTAGTGGTATGAGGTGTGTAGATAAAAAATAAAAATGAAAAGTATATACACTATTGATGTGTGATATATAGCTATATGTAGGAAGAGAGGGTATTTATTCTATAGGGTTAAGTAGAAGGAAGGATGTGCTGATCAGTGGTTGCAGCTGTCATTTAAGGAGAATGAAATAAGTGTGGGAGACTATCTATAAAGGAAGAAATGAGCCTGGGGTGGGTGGGAAGGAAACTATCTTGCAGGATCTACCTTTTTGCAAAGCAGGGGCACAGCTGAGATAAGTTCTGTATTTTCTTGCAAGGCTTGGGTAGATATGTTTAAAAATCAGACTAAAGGAGAGAGATAAATTAGCGTCAGATTGGGCTGCAAACATTTAGAGGAATGGGGAGGGAATATCTATGAACATTTGAGCTAAGGGTCATAAAAGCAAAAACACAGGGAAAGTTAAAATTACAGAGATAACACAGAGGTATTCATGTAGGGGAATAAAACCATTAAAGTCCAAAAAAGATACATGGCCTTAGCTGATTAAACTAACTTTTAACATAATGGTCAGACATAATGGTAATAAAATATGCATTTTAAATCATAAAAACAAAACAATAAATAGCCAATACATATAACAATACACACATCAGAAAATAACAGGGTAGGTTAAATATAATGATATAACTATCTTGCAGGATCTACCTTTTTGCAAAGCAGGGGCACAGCTGAGATAAGTTCTGTATTTTCTTGCAAGGCTTGGGTAGATATGTTTAAAAATCAGACTTTTTGCAAAGCAGGGGCACAGCTGAGATAAGTTCTGTATTTTCTTGCAAGGCTTGGGTAGATATGTTTAAAAATCAGACTTTTTGCAAAGCAGGGGCACAGCTGAGATAAGTTCTGTATTTTCTTGCAAGGCTTGGGTAGATATGTTTAAAAATCAGACTTTTTGCAAAGCAGGGGCACAGCTGAGATAAGTTCTGTATTTTCTTGCAAGGCTTGGGTAGATATGTTTAAAAATCAGACTTTTTGCAAAGCAGGGGCACAGCTGAGATAAGTTCTGTATTTTCTTGCAAGGCTTGGGTAGATATGTTTAAAAATCAGACTTTTTGCAAAGCAGGGGCACAGCTGAGATAAGTTCTGTATTTTCTTGCAAGGCTTGGGTAGATATGTTTAAAAATCAGACTTTTTGCAAAGCAGGGGCACAGCTGAGATAAGTTCTGTATTTTCTTGCAAGGCTTGGGTAGATATGTTTAAAAATCAGACTTTTTGCAAAGCAGGGGCACAGCTGAGATAAGTTCTGTATTTTCTTGCAAGGCTTGGGTAGATATGTTTAAAAATCAGACTTTTTGCAAAGCAGGGGCACAGCTGAGATAAGTTCTGTATTTTCTTGCAAGGCTTGGGTAGATATGTTTAAAAATCAGACTTTTTGCAAAGCAGGGGCACAGCTGAGATAAGTTCTGTATTTTCTTGCAAGGCTTGGGTAGATATGTTTAAAAATCAGACTTTTTGCAAAGCAGGGGCACAGCTGAGATAAGTTCTGTATTTTCTTGCAAGGCTTGGGTAGATATGTTTAAAAATCAGACTTTTTGCAAAGCAGGGGCACAGCTGAGATAAGTTCTGTATTTTCTTGCAAGGCTTGGGTAGATATGTTTAAAAATCAGACTTTTTGCAAAGCAGGGGCACAGCTGAGATAAGTTCTGTATTTTCTTGCAAGGCTTGGGTAGATATGTTTAAAAATCAGACTTTTTGCAAAGCAGGGGCACAGCTGAGATAAGTTCTGTATTTTCTTGCAAGGCTTGGGTAGATATGTTTAAAAATCAGACTTTTTGCAAAGCAGGGGCACAGCTGAGATAAGTTCTGTATTTTCTTGCAAGGCTTGGGTAGATATGTTTAAAAATCAGACTTTTTGCAAAGCAGGGGCACAGCTGAGATAAGTTCTGTATTTTCTTGCAAGGCTTGGGTAGATATGTTTAAAAATCAGACTTTTTGCAAAGCAGGGGCACAGCTGAGATAAGTTCTGTATTTTCTTGCAAGGCTTGGGTAGATATGTTTAAAAATCAGACTTTTTGCAAAGCAGGGGCACAGCTGAGATAAGTTCTGTATTTTCTTGCAAGGCTTGGGTAGATATGTTTAAAAATCAGACTTTTTGCAAAGCAGGGGCACAGCTGAGATAAGTTCTGTATTTTCTTGCAAGGCTTGGGTAGATATGTTTAAAAATCAGACTTTTTGCAAAGCAGGGGCACAGCTGAGATAAGTTCTGTATTTTCTTGCAAGGCTTGGGTAGATATGTTTAAAAATCAGACTTTTTGCAAAGCAGGGGCACAGCTGAGATAAGTTCTGTATTTTCTTGCAAGGCTTGGGTAGATATGTTTAAAAATCAGACTTTTTGCAAAGCAGGGGCACAGCTGAGATAAGTTCTGTATTTTCTTGCAAGGCTTGGGTAGATATGTTTAAAAATCAGACTTTTTGCAAAGCAGGGGCACAGCTGAGATAAGTTCTGTATTTTCTTGCAAGGCTTGGGTAGATATGTTTAAAAATCAGACTTTTTGCAAAGCAGGGGCACAGATGAGATAAGTTCTGTATTTTCTTGCAAGGCTTGGGTAGATATGTTTAAAAATCAGACTTTTTGCAAAGCAGGGGCACAGCTGAGATAAGTTCTGTATTTTCTTGCAAGGCTTGGGTAGATATGTTTAAAAATCAGACTTTTTGCAAAGCAGGGGCACAGCTGAGATAAGTTCTGTATTTTCTTGCAAGGCTTGGGTAGATATGTTTAAAAATCAGACTAAAGGAGAGAGATGCATATGTAGCATTTCGTTAAGGGCAGTTAATCCCTCCCTATGCGGTATACAGGAATATAACGATTCTACGTCTATAGTTAAGAACAGTGATTTACTATCCCATCCTAGATCTTCCACCTTACGTAGTAGGTGTTTCGTATCCCTAAGATAACCTGGTAAGCTTTTTACTATGGGTTGTAGAAATTCGTCAATCCATCTCCCTAGGTTTTCTCCTATGGTTCCTATTGTGGAGATAATGGGCCTCCCCGGCGGTCTTAATGCGCATTTATGAACTTTAGGGAGATGTTTAAATACAGTTACTGTGGGGCTCTCATTTACTAAGCATTCTGCCTGTGCTTGTGTCAAAAAACCCTGGTGAACGCCTTCATCTAACAAAATTTTTAGCTCATTATTAAACCGCTCTGTGGGGTTATATGTTAATTTGTGGTATGTATTTTCATCTGATAGTTGCCTTTCAGCTTCCAATACATATGCTTCCCTATCTTGTACCACGATAGTGCCACCCTTATCAGATTTAGAAATTACTATGTTTGTATTATCCCTAATTTCTTTTAGTGCTTTCCTCTCCTGGTGTGACAAATTATCCCTTTTATTCTTTTTTGTGTGTGCCTTTAATTTATGTCTGATTAGGTATAATGTTATTTAATTCTTTTCTTCTTTCTTTTTCTTCTGTTACAGATGACTGGATTTTGTTCTGCTTTTTTGCTTGTATATATATATATATACACAATTGTATTCCAATATATATGAAATTGGTGTGTTTCACCTTAATATTACTGCAATGTATAACTTAGCTTACATTTACCTGTGTACCTAGATTAGGATGTAAGGGGTTAATTTGAAATGTGCAGCTTTACAGGTGTGTGGGTGGGGCTTAGATGGTATTTAAGGATGATTCTGTGTAGAGTTTAGCCATACATGACCAAGGACTGTGTCTGAAACGTTGTTGTTTGATTTGTTTGGTCTGGCTACTCCTCAAGCTGAATAAAGCATCTTGAAGAAATATTTTGGTGGTGCTGCTTCACTTTTGTTTATGCTTATTTCTTCCCCGGGTAAGGCCTAACCTTATTTCATCCCCGGGTAAGGCCTAACCTTATTTCATCCCAGGGTAAGGCCTAACCTTATTTCATCCCCGGGTAAGGCCTAACCTTATTTCATCCCTGGGTAAGGCCTAACCTTATTTCATCCCAGGGTAAGGCCTAACCTTATTTCATCCCCGGGTAAGGCCTAACCTTATTTCATCCCCGGGTAAGGCCTAACCTTATTTCATCCCCGGGTAAGGCCTAACCTTATTTCATCCCAGGGTAAGGCCTAACCTTATTTCATCCCAGGGTAAGGCCTAACCTTATTTCATCCCAGGGTAAGGCCTAACCTTATTTCATCCCAGGTTAAGGCCTAACCTTATTTCATCCCAGGGTAAGGCCTAACCTTTATTTCATCCCTGGGTAAGGCCTAACCTTATTTCATCCCTGGGTAAGGCCTAACCTTATTTCATCCCTGGGTAAGGCCTAACCTTATTTCATCCCTGGGTAAGGCCTAACCTTTTCTTTCCAATGCATGAAGAGTCCACAAATCCATTCTAGTTACTAGTGGGAATTCAACTCCTGGCCACCAGGAGGAGGCAAAGAACACCCCAGCAAAGCTGTTAAGCATCGCTCCCACTTCCCATAAACCCCCAGTCATTCTTTGCCTTGTACATCAGGAGGATGTGCGAAGATAGTGTCTGAAGATATCATTCTTTAATAGGTACTTTTCCCTGCAAGCAAGGATTGGGGATATGCTGTGTCTATGTATGCCTCTTTAGTAAAAGTAATGGTGGCTTTTAGCAGTTATAAGACAGCAAGGTAGTCCTTGCTTAACTTCTAACATTTATACTACCCCTCTATAGAAAACCAGGGTTGTTTACTCTGCTTTTCTTTTTCTACAGATCAGAGGTCGGTTAAGTCTGTCATACCTGAGCTGTTCTTGCCCTGCAGCTGAATCCACAGGTAAGTGCTTTTTGCCTTCTAGGTGAGAACAACATGACACTTTTGAGGTTAATCCCTCAGTGGACTTTAAATGGGACCTAATTATCTCTCTATATTGCCATAAGGACATATATCCTTTTATTGATTTATTTTCTGTCGCCTACACCGCAGCGTAACTCGCGCACTTTTCATCTGTGGCGCAGATTACATTTCTATTGCGGTCATGTGACTGCCCTTCCTTCAAAGCCGACTTGCATAGCGGAGTATATTGCAGACTGTATTACGGAGTGTATTACAGAGCTAGCTTGATCCGGCGGGTCTGTGGTAACAAGCCTTTGTGCACCTTTGACAGAGTCTATCGATATCCACAAACTTTAGTGGGATATATCTTCCGGTCACTGGAGTGGTAAGTCCTCAGCAAGGCTGAAGTATAGCGGTGCCATTATTTTTTAAGATTTTAGCAATCTGTTGCTAGAACTTTCAACTGTTTAAAAAACATTTATTTTTGAAAGCATAAGGGATATTTTTAGAGATCTGTTCTGCATTTTTAGATCTCAAATAATTTACTCTTGGGAACCAATTTTTAACATTATGGACCCTGAAACAAATTTTAGCTTTGTCTTTTGACAAATGTTTATATTGCTTGGAGGCTCAAATTTTTCCTCCTGTGCAGTCTTGCTTTACGTGTTTAAATAAAATGTTATTGTCTAAAGGTAAAGATACCCTCTCAGAGCCATCTGTTTTTCAGGATAGTGTTGTCCGTACCATGCCTCAGCTTTCCCCTCAAACGTCCCAAGCGTTAGCAGTTTCACAAGCAGTGCCCTGCGGTTCCTCTCAACCAGTTCCTGGAGGTGTATTTTTACCAGGTGATTTTGCTGCACAACTGACTTCTGCAGTCTCGGCAGCTTTGAGTGCCTACATATTGCTGGTAAGAGAAAGAGGAAAACTAAGAACAAATCTAGATCCGATGGCCTCTAGTTATCAACGTGTCTACTTACCTGCCTTCGCCGGCCCCAATACGCCCGCCTAAGCTCGCCTACCATCGCCGCCACGGACCTGAATACGCTCGCCAAAGTTATCAATAAAGCTGTCAAAAAGCCGCGCACCAAGTACGGGGCGATGAGCAGCAGACTGTGATAGTTATCACTCATCCGATCTCGCTGCTCTTCGGTTTTTTTACAGCTTTATTGACAAGCTGTCACTAAGCACCCACACTAACTACACTGTTCTACCCCCTATACCGGCGCCCCCGGAGCCCCCCGCAACTAAATAAAGTTATTAACCCCTAAACCGCCGCTCCCGGACAGCGACGCAACTATAATAAATGTATTAACCCCTAAACCGCCGCTCCCGGAGCCCACCGCCACCTACATAATACCTAGTAACCCCTATCCTGCCCCCCCTATACCGCCACCACCTATAATAAATTTATTAACCCCTATCCTGCCGATCCCGGACCCCGCCGCAACTAAATAAATTGTTTATAGGTACCGCTGCAACCTATAGTACATTTATTAACCCCTATCCTGCCCCCCCCACACCACCGCCACTATAATAAAATTATTAACCTCTAAACCTACGTCTAACCCTAACACCCCCCTAACATAAAATATTAATTAAATACATCTAAATAAATTTAACTCTTATTAAATTAATTATTCCTATTTAAAACTAAATACTTACCTTTACAATAAACCCTAATATAGCTACAATATAAATAATAATTATATTGTAGCTATCTTAGGATTTATTTTTATTTTACAGGCAAATTTCAATTTATTTTAACTAGGTACAATTGCTATTAAATAGTTATTAACTATTTAATAGCTACCTAGTTAAAATAAAGAGAAATTAACCTGTAAAATAAAAACTAACCTAAGTTACAATTACACCTAACACTACACTATACTTAAATAAATTATTCCTATTTAAAACTAAATACTTACCTGTAAAATAAACCCTAAGATAGCTACAATGTAATTAATAATTACATTTTAGCTATTTTAGGATTTATATTTATTTTACAGGTAACTGTATTTATTTTAGCTAGTTAGAATAGTTATTAAATAGTTATTAACTATTTAATAACTACCTAGCTAAAAGAAATACAAAATTACCTGTAAAATAAATCCTAACCTAAGTTACAATTAAACCTAACACTACACTATCATTAAATTAATTAAATAAATTACCTACAAATAACTACAATTAAATAAACTAACTAAAGTACAAAAAATAATAAAAGCTAAGTTACAAAAAATTAAAAAAAATAATTTACATACATTTCAAAAATATTACAACAATTTTAAGCTACTTACACCTAATCTAAGCCCCCTAATAAAATAACAAATCCCCCTAAAATAAAAAAATGCCCTACCCTATTCTACATTAAAAAGTTAACAGCTCAATTACCGTACCAGCCCTTAAAAGGGCCTTTTGCGGGGCATGCCCCAAAGAAAACAGCTCTTTTGCCTGTAAAATAAAAATACAACCCCTACAACATTAAAACCCACCACCCACATACCCCTACTCTAACCCAAACCCCCCTTAAATAAACCTAACACTACCCCCCTGAAGATCATCCTACCTTTAGCCGTCTTCAGCCAGCCGACCATCGATGGAACCGAAGAGGAGATCCGGAGCGGCAGAAGTCATCATCCAAGGGGCGCTGAAGAAGTCTTCCATCCGATTGAAGTCATCATCCAGGCGGCGTCTTCAATCTTCATCCATCCGGAGCGAAGCCATCTTCAGACAAGCCTACGCGGAGCCATCTTCTTCTTCCACCGACGACTGAACGACAAATGACGGTTCCTTTAAGTGACGTCATCGAAGATGGCTTCCCTCGAATTCCGATTGGCTGATAGGATTCTATCAGCCAATCGGAATTAAGGTAGGAAAAATCTGATTGGCTGATCCAATCAGATTGAAGTTCAATCCGATTGGCTGATCCAATCAGTCAATCTGATTGAGCTTGCATTCTATTGGCTGTCCCGATCAGCCAATAGAATGCGAGCTCAATCTGATTGGCTGATTGGATCAGCCAATCAGATTTTTCCTACCTTAATTCCGATTGGTTGATAGAATCCTATCAGCCAATCGGAATTTGAGGGACGCCATCTTGGATGACGTCACTTAAAGGAACTGTCGTTCAGTCGTCGGTGGAAGAAGATGGCTCCACGTAGGCTCGTCTGAAGATGGCTCCGCTCCGCTCCGGATGGATGAAGATTGAAGACGCAGCCTGGATGATGACTTCAATCGGATGGAAGACTTCTTCAGCGCCCCTTGGATGATGACTTCTGCCGCTCCGGGTCTCCTCTTCGGTTCCATCGGTGGTCGGCTGGCTGAAGACGGCTAAAGGTAGGATGATCTTCAGGGGGGTAGTGTTAGGTTTATTTAAGGGGGGTTTGGGTTAGAGTAGGGGTATGTGGGTGGTGGGTTTTAATTTTGGGGGGGTTGTATTTTTATTTTACAGGCAAAAGAGCTGTTTTCTTTGGGGCATGTCCCGCAAAAGGCCCTTTTAAGGGCTGTTAAGGTAATTGAGCTGTTAACTTTTTAATGTAGAATAGGGTAGGGCATTTTTTTATTTTGGGGGGATTTGTTATTTTATTAGGGGGCTTAGATTAGGTGTAAGTAGCTTAAAATTGTTCTAATATTTTTGAAATGTTTGTAACTTATTTTTTCAATTTTTTGTAACTGTTTTTTTATTTTTTGTAACTTAGTTTTTTTATTTTTTGTACTTTAGTTAGTTTATTTAATTGTATTTAATTATAGTTATTTGTAGCTAATTTATTTAATTAATTTAATGATAGTGTAGTGTTAGGTTTAATTGTAACTTAGGTTAGGATTTATTTTACAGGTAATTTTGTATTTCTTTTAGTTAGGTAGTTATTAAATAGTTAATAACTATTTAATAACTATTCTAACTAGCTAAAATAAATACAAAGTTAACTGTAAAATAAAAATAAATCCTAAGATAGCTACAATTTAATTATTTTTATATTGTAGCTATATTAGGGTTTATTTTAAAGGTAAGTATTTAGTTTTAAATAGGATTAATTTAGTTAATAAGAGTTATAATATTTAGATTTATTTAATTAATATTTAAGTTAGGGGGGTGTTAGGGTTAGGGTTAGACTTAGGTTTAGGGGTTAATAATTTTATTATAGTTGCGGTGGTGTGGGGGGGCAGGATAGGGGTTAAAAAAATTTATTATAGGTTGCGGTGGTGTAGGGGGGCAGGATAGGGGTTAATAAATGTATTATAGGTGGCGACGGTGTAGGGGGGGCAGATTAGGGGTTAATAAGTTTAATATAGGTGGCGGCGGGGTCCGGGAGCAGCGGTTTACGGGTTAATACATTTATTATAGTTGCGGCGGTGTCTGGGAGCGGCGGTTTAGGGGTTAATAACTTTATTTAGTTGCGGCGGTGTAGGGGGGGACAGATTAGGGGTTAATATGTATAATGTAGCTTGCGGTGGGCTCCGGGAGCAGCGGTTTAGGGGGTAATAAATGTATTTAGTTGCGGCGGTGTAGGGGGGACAGATATGGAGTGTTTAGACTCGGGGTACATATTAGGGTGTTCTCTGCTGCCCGACATCCCATTGATTCCTATGGGAGCTGTCTACACCTAACATGAACTTTCGCTATGGTCAGACTCCCATTGATTCCTATGGGATCCGCCGCCTCCAGGGCGGCGGTTTGAAAACCAGGTACGCTGGGCCGGAAAAGTGTCGAGCGTACCTGCTAGTTTTTTGATAACTAGCAAAAGTAGTCAGATTGTGCCGAACTTGTGTGCGGAACATCTGGAGTGACGTAAGAATCGATCTGTGTCGGACTGAGTCCGGCGGATCGAAGCTTACGTCACAAAATTCTACTTTTGCCGGTGTAAAGGGCTTGATAACTTAGGTGAATCAGCCTTCCGCAGCGTATTTGAGGTTGACGGCTTGATAACTAGGGGCTTCTGAAGCGGACTGCTTGGAGATTGAACGCCTAGTCTTGACAAGTTTTTTTGGAAAAGGTTATTGATACCATGCTTCAGGCTCCTAAGCCGGTAACTCGCAAGATTTACCATAAGGTGTGGCATAAATACCTTTTTTGGTGTGAATCTAGGGGTTTCCTGTATTCTGTCTTTTCTTCAGGAGGGCCTGGAGAAGGGCTTGTCAGTCAGTACTCTGAAAGGTCAGATCTCTGCCCTTTCGATTCTTTTACATAAATGTCTGGCGGACTTGCCAGATGTTCTGGCTTTGGCCAGAATCAGGCCTGTGATTTAACCAGTTGCTCTCCATGGAGCCTTAGGCCCCTAGTTATCAAGCCGTCAACCTCAAATACGCTGGAATTCCGCAGCGTATTTGTGGTGAGGCTGATTCGCCTTAGTTATCAAGCCCTAGACACCGGCAAAAGTAAATTATAGTGACGTAAGCTTCGATCCGCCGGACTCAGTCCGACACAGATCGATTCTTACGTCACTCCAGATGTTCCGCACACAAGTTGGGCACAATCTGACTACTTTTCCTAGTTATCAAAAAACTAGCAGGTATGCTCAGCACTTTTCCGGCCCAGCGTACCTGGTTTTCAAACCGCCGCCCTGGAGGCGGCGGATCCCATAGGAATCAATGGGAGTCTGACCATAGCGAAAGTTCATGTTCGCTGCTGCCAGACATCCCATTGATTCCTATGGGAGCTGTCTACACCTAACACCCTAACATGTACCCCGAGTCTAAACACCCCTACACCGCTGCAACTAAATAAATGTATTACCCCCTAAACCGCCGCTCCCGGAGCCCACCGCCACTCTAATAAACTTATTACCCCCTAAACTGCCGCTCCCAGAGCCCACCGCAAGCTATAATAAACTTATTACCCCCTAAACCGCCGCTCCCGGTCCCCGCCGCAACTATAATATATGTATTAACCCCTAAACCGCTGCTCCCGGTCCCCGCCGCCACCTATATTAAACTTATTAACCCCTAATCTGCCCCCCCCTATACCGTTGCCACCTATAATAAATGTATTAACCCCTATCCTGCCCCCCTACACTGCCGCCACTGTAATAAAATTATTAACCCCTAAACCTAAGTGTAACACTAACCCTAACACCCCCCTAACTTAAATATTAATTAAATAAATCTAAATAAATATTTCTCTTATTAACTAAATTAATCCTATTTAAAACTAAATAATTACCTTTAATAATTATATTGTAGCTATCTTAGGATTTATTTTTATTTTACAGGCAACTTTCAATTTATTTTAACTAGGTACAATAGCTATTAAATAGTTATTAACTATTTAATAGCTACCTAGTTAAAATAAAGAGAAGTTTACCTGTAAAATAAAAACTAACCTAAGTTACAATTACACCTAACACTACACTATCATTAAATTAATTAAATAAATTAGATACAAATAACTACAATTAAATTCAATTAAATAAACTAACTAAAGTACAAAAAATAAAAAAAGCTAAGTTACAAAAAATTGAAAAAATAAGTTACAAACATTTCAAAAATATTACAAAAATTTTAAGCTACTTACACCTAACCTAAGCCCCCTAATAAAATAACAAAGCCCCCCAAAAGAAAAAAATTCCCTACCCTATTCTACATTAAAAAGTTACAAGCTCTATTACCTTACCAGCCCTTAAAAGGGCCTTTTGCGGGGCATGCCCCAAAGAAAACAGCTCTTTTGCCTGTAAAATAAAAATACAACCCCCCCAACACTTAAACCCACCACCCACATACCCCTACTCTAACCCAAACCCCCGTTAAATAAACCTAACACTAACCCCCTGAAGATCATCCTACCTTTAGCCGTCTTCAGCCAGCCGACCACCGATGGAACTGAAGAAGAGATCCGGAGCGGCAGAAGTCATCATCCAAGGGGCGCTGAAGAGGTCTTCCATCCGATTGAAGTCTTCATCCAAGCGGTGTCTTCAATCTTCATCCATCCGGAGCGGAGCCATCTTCAGACGAGCCGACGCGGAGCCATCCTCTTCTTCCCGACGATGAATGACGGTACCTTTAAGTGACGTCATCCAAGATGGCGTCCCTTCAATTCCGATTGGCTGATAGGATTCTATCAGTAAATCGGAATTAAGGTAGGAAAAATCTGTTTGGCTGATTGAATCAGCCAATCAGATTGAAGTTCAATCTGATTGGCTGATCCAATCAGCCAATCAGATTGAGCTTGCATTCTATTGGCTGATCAGATGCGCCATCTTGGATGACGTCCCTTAAAGGAACCTTCATTCGTCGTTAGTCGTCGGGAAGAAGAGGATGGGTCCGCGTCGGCTCGTCTGAAGATGGCTCCGCTCCGCTCCGGATGGATGAATATTGAAGACGCCGCTTGGATGAAGACTTCAATCGGATGGAAGACCTCTTCAGCGCCCCTTGGATGATGACTTCAATCGGATGGAAGTCTTCTTCAGCGCCCCTTGGATGATGACTTCTGCCGCTCCGGATCTCTTCTTCAGTTCCATCGGTGGGTCGGCTGGCTGAAGACGGCTAAAGGTAGGATGATCTTCAGGGGGTTAGTGTTAGGTTTATTTAACGGGGGTTTGGGTTAGAGTAGGGGTATGTGGGTGGTGGGTTTTAATGTTGGGGGGGTTGTATTTTTATTTTACAGGCAAAAGAGCTGTTTTCTTTGGGGCATGCCCCGCAAAAGGCCCTTTTAAGGGCTGGTAAGGTAATAGAGCTGGTAACTTTTTAATGTAGAATAGGGATAGGGAATTTTTTTTATTTTGGGGGGCTTTGTTATTTTATTAGGGGGCTTAGATTAGGTGTAAGTAGCTTAAATTTGTAACTTATTTTTTTTATTTTTTGTAACAGCTTTTTTTATTTTTTGTACTTTAGTTAGTTTATTTAATTGAATTTAATTGTAGTTATTTGTAGCTAATTTATTTAATTAATTTAATGATAGTGTAGTGTTAGGTTTAATTGTAACTTAGGTTAGGATTTATTTTACAGGTAATTTTGTATTTCTTTTAGCTAGGTAGTTATTAAATAGTTAATAACTATTTAATAACTATTCTAACTAGCTAAAATAAATACAAAGTTACCTGTAAAATAAATATAAATCCTAAAATAGCTACAATGTAATTATTAATTACATTGTAGCCATCTTAGGGTTTATTTTACAGGTAAGTATTTAGTTTTAAATAGGAATAATTTATTAAAGTATAGTGTAGTGTTAGGTGTAATTTTAACTTAGGTTACTTTTTATTTTACAGGTAAATTTCTCTTTATTTTAACTAGGTAGCTATTAAATAGTTAATAACTATTTAATAGCTATTGTACCTAGTTAAAATAAATTGAAAGTTGCCTGTAAAATAAAAATAAATCCTAAGATAGCTACAATATAATTATTATTTATATTGTAGCTATATTAAGGTTTATTTTAAAGGTAAGTATTTAGTTTTAAATAGGATTAATTTAGTTAATAAGAGAAATATTATTTAGATTTATTTAATTAATATTTAAGTTAGGGGGGTGTTAGGGTTAGTGTTAGACTTAGGTTTAGGGGTTAATAATTTTATTACAGTGGCGGCGGTGTAGGGGGGGCAGAATAGGGGTTAATAAATTTATTATAGGTGGCGATGGTGTAGGGGGGGCAGATTAGGGGTTAATAAGTTTAATATAGGTTGCGGCGGGGTCCGGGAGCGGCGGTTTAGGGGTTAAATTATTTAGTTGCAGCGGGGTCCGGGATCCGCAGGATAGGGGTTAATAACTTTATTATAGGTGTAGGGGGGCAGGATAGGGGTTACTAGGTATAATGTAGGTGGCGGCGGTGTCCGGGAGCGGCGGTTTAGGGGTTAATACATTTATAAGAGTTGCGGCGGGTCTAGGAGCGGCGGTTTAGGGGTTAATAACTTTATTTAGTTGCGGGGGGCTCCGGGGGCGCCGGTATAGGGGTAGAACAGTATAGTTAGTGTGGGTGCTTAGTGACAGCTTGTCAATAAAGCTGTCAAAAAGCCGAAGAGCAGCGAGAGGGTTTTTATTTTGTTTGTAGTTCCCAAAAAGGAGGGAACTTTCAGACCTATCTAGACCTCAAGGGTCTAAACATGTTTTTCAGAGTTCCATCATTCAAAATGGAAACTATTTGTTCCATTCTTCCATTGATCCGGGAGGATCAATTTATGACAACAGTGGATTTAAAGGATGCATATCTTCATGTTCCTATCCACAGAGATCATCACAAGTTCCTAAGGTTTGCCTTTCTGGACACTTTCAGTTCGTGGCTCTTCCTTTCGGTATGGCCACGGCACCCAGAATTTTCACAAAGGTTCTGGGGTCTCTGCTGGCA
Source organism: Bombina bombina (assembly GCF_027579735.1). NCBI lineage: Eukaryota > Metazoa > Chordata > Amphibia > Anura > Bombinatoridae > Bombina > Bombina bombina. The sequence goes on from NC_069504.1 coordinate 1,149,505,912, forward strand.
GTTCTAAGACCGCGGGGCATTGCGGTGGCACCTTTTCTGGACGATATTTTAATCCAGGCGCCATCTTGTCAACAAGCAAGGTCCCATACCGACATTGTGCTATCCTTCCTGAGAACTCATGGGTGGAAGGTAAATCTGGAAAAGAGTTCCTTAATTCCAAAGACAAGGGTAACTTTCTTGGGAACTCTAATCGATTCTATATCTATGAGGATTTTTCTGACAGAGGTTAGAAAATCAAAGATTCTAGATACCTGTCGAGCCCTTCAGTCCAAATCTCGGCCGTCAGTGGCTCAGTGCATGGAAGCAATCAGACTGAGGGTGGCGGCAATGGACATCATATTGTTTGCTTGGTTTCACCTCAGACCTCTGCAGTTAAACATGCTCAGGCAGTGGAATGGAGATTATGCAGATTTGTCTCCTTGAATAACCCTGGAACAGGAGACGAGGGACTCTCTTCAATGGTGTTTGTCTCTGGATCATCTATCCAAGGGGACATGCTTTGGCAGACCTTCCTGGGTGATTGTGACAACAGACGCCAGCCTTTTAGGATGGGGAGCGGTTTGGGACTCCCTAAAGGCTCAGGGAGTATGGACTCGGGCAGAGTCTGTTCTTCCAATAAACATCCTGGAACTAAGAGCGATCTTCAATGTTTTTTTGGCCTGGCCTCAGTTGGCTTCGGCCCAGTTCATCAGATTTCAGTCGGACAACGTAACGACAGTGGCTTACATCAATCATCAGGGAGGAACAAGGAGTTCCTTAGCGATGACCGAGGTAGCAAAGATAATCGGGTGGGCGGAGGCCCATTCTTGCCATCTGTCAGCGATCCACATACCAGGGGTGGACAACTGGGAGGCGGACTTTCTGAGCAGGCAGACTTTTCATCTGGGAGAGTGGGAACTCCATCCGGAAGTATTCTCCAGCCTGTTTCTCAAATGGGGTCGGCCGGAGTTAGATCTCATGGCATCTCGTCAGAATGCCAAGCTCCGAAGATACGGGTCAAGGTCCAGGAATCCCCAGGTGGAACTGATAGATGCTCTGGCAGTTCCTTGGTCCTTCAGTCTAGCATATCTATTTCCCCCATTTGTTCTTCTTCCTCGGGTCATTGCTCGAATCAAACAGGAGAGAGCATCAGTGATCCTCATTGCTCCTGCGTGGCCTCACCGGATTTGGTATGCCGATCTAGTGGACATGTCATCCCTGCCACCGTGGAGACTTCCATTGAGGAAGGATCTTCTCATTCAAGGACCATTCCTTCACCTAAATCTAGTTTCTCTGAAGCTGACTGCTTGGAGATTGAACGCTTAATCCTATCCAAGCAGGGTTTTTCTGAATCAGTCATAAAGGCCTTGATTCAGGCACGTAAGCCTGTAACTAGAAAGATTTACCATAAGATATGGCGTAAATATCTTTATTGGTGTGAATCCAAGGGATACTTATGGAGTAGAGTTAGGAATCCCAGAATTTTGTCTTTTCTCCAAGAAGGTTTGGAGAAGGGTTTATCGACAAGTTCCCTAAAGGGTCAGATCTCTGCCTTATCTATTTTGTTACACAAATGTCTGGCAGATGTCCCAGATGTTCAATCTTTTTGTCAGGCCTTGGATAGGATCATGCCTGTGTTCAAACCAGTTACTCCTCCATGGAGTCTGAAGTTAGTTCTTAAAGTTCTTCAAGGGGCTCCGTTTCAGCCTATGCATTCCTTAGATATTAAGTTGTTATCTTGGAAAGTTTGATTTCTTGTTGCTATTTCTTCAGCTCGAAGAGTGTCTGAGCTTTCAGCGTTGCAATACAATTTGCCTTACCTTATTTTTCATTTGGATAAGGTAGTTTTACGTACTAAACAAGGGTTCCTTCCTAAGGTTGTTTCAGACAGGAACATTAATCAGGAGATTGTTGTTCCTTCTCCTTGTGTTTTAATCCTTCTTCTCAGAAGGAACGTCTTCTGCACAATTTGGACGTAGTCCGTGCTTTAAAGTTTTACTTATAAGCAACTAAAGACTTTCGTCAGTCTTCTTCTCTGTAATTTGTTCTGGAAAACGTAAGGGTCAGAAATCTACGGCTACCTCTCTTTCTTTTTGGTTGAAGAGTATCATCCGCTTTGCATATGAGACTGCTGGACAGCAGCCTCCTGAAAGAGTTACGGCTCATTCCACTAGGGCAGTTGCTTCCTCATGGGCATTCAAAAATGAAGCTTCTGTAGAACAGATTTGCAAGGCTGCAACTTGGTCTTCTCTTCATACTTTTTCTAAATTTTACAAATTTGATACTTTTGCCTCGGCTGAGGCTGCTTTTGGGAGAAAGGTTCTTCAAGCAGTGGTGCCTTCCGTTTAGGTTCCCTGTCTTGTCCCTCCCTTGTCATCCGTGTACTCTAGCTTTGGTATTGTATCCCACAAGTAAGGATGATGATCCGTGGACTCATTGTGTCTTTAAAAAGAAAATAAAATTTATGCTTACCTGATAAATTTGTTTCTTTTTAGACATGATTAGTCCAAGGCCCGCCCTGTTCTTTTAAGACAGGTTGTTAATTTTTGTAAACTTCAGACACCTCTGCACCTTGGCTTTTCCTTTCTCTTCCTAACTTCGGTCGAATGACTGGAGTGGGAGGGAAGGGAGGAGCTATTTAACTGCTCTGCTGTGGTGCTCTTTGCCTCCTCATGCTGACCAGGAGGTGTAATCCCACAAGTAAGGATGATGATCCGTGGACTCATTGTGTCTAAAAAAAAACCAAATTTATCAGGTAAGCATAAATTTTCTTTTGGTTGGCATATGAGACAGCTGAACAACAGCTTCCTGAGAGAATCATGGCTCATTCCACTAGGGCTATCTCCTCTTCCTGGGCCTTTACAAATGAGACCTCTGTGGAACAGATCTGCAAGACAGCCACTTGGTCCTCGTTGCATACTTTTCCAAACTCAATGTTTTTGCCTCAGCTGAGGCTTCCTTTGGGAGGAAAGTTCTTCAAGCAGTGGTGCCTTCTGTTAAGGTCTGCCTGTCTTGTTCTCCCTCCCATTTTGTGTCCTATAGCTTGGTTATTGGTTCCCACTAATAATTAGAATGGATTTGTGGACTCTCCATGCCATCGGAAAGAAAACAAAATTTATGCTTACCCGATAAATTTTCTTTCCTGGCATGGAGATTCCACAACCCGTCCTTGATTTATTTTTAAGAAGGCATTAGTCATTTATCTTTTAAACCTCATGCACCTCTATACCTTTGTGTCCTCTTCTCTTTCTGTATTCCCTCAGCTGAATGACTGGGGGTTTATGGGAAGTGGGAGTGATGCTTAACAGCTTTGCTGGGGTGTTCTTTGCCTCCTGCAGGTGGCCAGAAGTTGAATTCCCACTAGTAATTAGAATGGATTTGTGGACTCTCCATTCCAGGAAAGAAAATAATTTATCAGGTAAGCATACATTTTGTTAGTTCATCCTTCAGGGGGAAAGGACATGTAGGCTCTATCTTGTTTAGAAGCTGCATCTGGGCAGACTTACCCAGTGTGGGACTTCAGTCCTCGTACAGGGTAGTGGAGCGTTATGCCTCATATATTACTTTCCCCCATAATGGGTGTATTCTGGTGGGTCATCAGAAGTGATATCATGTCATTTATAAGGAAGCACTGTGTGTGCATGTATTGAAGCAGCTTTATTAACTATTTAAATCAGTTTTCTGTTCATGCTGAATTGATGGATCCTGTGCATTACTTACCTGCTGCCCAGGACATCAGTGAGCCTGATATAAGCTACAATTAAGTTTTTTGGTTATGTACATATCCTGTGATTTATATGACCGCACTGGCTTTTATTTAGATGTTTGTGTATTCTCTACAGCATTGAGACCAAACCTATATCCACATGTGACTTAGGTCACAGATCCTGATGGCAAGAAAAAACTCTTTACAAAGTTTGTATTGGCCAAATATATGGTGGCGGCTTTCTAGATCCACTACTTCTGGGGAACATGTTGCATGTATTTGAAATCAATGCTCTAATTTTATTAAAGGAACTGTCTACTCCAAAAAAATGTATTGCTTAAAATGAGAAAATGCCTTTGCTACTCATTCCTTAGCTTTGCACAACCAACATTGTTATATTAATATATGTTTCTAAGCCCCTGCAGGCTGTCTTTATCTCAGTGCATTTTTTATAGCTTTTCACAGCAAGATACTGCTCATTCATGTGTCCCATATCAATTTGGAGTTATTCATGAGTCAGCACTGATTGGCTAAAATGGATCCATCCTGCCTTGTATCAATGGTTCAGGCTAGTAGTGGTGGTGGTGGTGGTGGTGCTGCTGCAGCAGCAATGGTGTGGGGGATATTTTATTGGCAAACTTTGCCGCACTTAGAACCAATTGAGCATTGTTTAAACGCCACAGCCTACCTGAGTATTGTTGCTGACCATGTCCATCCCTTTATGTTTATGACTACAGTATACCCATCTTCTGATGGCTACTTCAAGCAGGATAAGGTACCATGTCACAAAGCTCAAATCATCTCAATCTGGTTTCTGGAACATAATGAGTTCACTGAACTCCAATGGCCTCCACAGTCACCAGATCTCAATCCAATAGAGCACCTTTGGGATGTGGTGGAACAGAAAATTTGTATCATTGATGTGCAGCCGACTAATCTGCAGCAATTGTGTGATGCTATCAGGTTCAATGAAAAAGTCTGCTTGATAAGTTTTTCATTCTGATGGGCTGGAATAAATAGATCAAAATCTATCATAGCAAAGTTAAAGGGCCATTATAGTAAACAAAAAAATGACATGCTCTAAAGAATTGTTCAGCTTTAATGGCTCTTTAAAGTGAATGTAAATTTAGATGATAAAGTGCCCGGTTTTAAACAGGGTTAAAAGAGCATAAAAAACTGTTTCAGCCATTCCACAGAGCTCGGGAACCCCCAGAGACTCCATAAAGATAGTTGACAAGGCTGAAGACCCAGAAGAGTCTAGCAACGGCCCATCTCGATGCAGAGTCAGCAAGAACAGAACAACCCAGGGAGCATGCCTCTCTCTAAATAGGTTAAACCCTCTGTTCCATCTCTTGAATTCTAGGAAAGGTCCTAAACAAGGCCTCCTTATAGGAGAACAAGCCCCCCCCTTAGAAAAAGGGGGCCATTAGAGACAGAGTACCTGCCCACGAGGCACAAGGCCACAGGCCGAATAAGAGAACACTCTCTAATGCAGATGAACCTGGAAGGAATCCCCTGAAAACCTAGCACCTGGAAGGGTGCATAAACTGAAGTGATTATCCCTATAACCCCTCGCTTGTAGAACCGTGAAGCCATCAGATTACTTCAGCAAACCGTCCAAGGGAAACTGTTAATTGAGCTTAGGCAAAGCCAATGATAGCGGTACTCAGGCAATCTGGCTCTCTACTAGCCAGACCAAAGGTTATAGCCCATACCCGGAACAGGAGAACCCTAAACCCACTCTGGATCTTAAAAAGACCGGTTAATGGTACTTTAGCAAGGATATTTGCCGGATATGTGTTATGAAGAGCACATAGCCACAGCTGGATTTGAACTCCTGACTTTCAACCTTCAAGGAAGCATAGTTGCCTCTAAGCCATTGTGGTACACCACAAACAGGATCCACAAGGGAAACCCTGAGCAAAAGCGTCAGCAACCAGAAGAACCAGGGCGATGACAGGTTTGAGACTCCCATTGTTTAAAACAAACAATATGCCGGAAATTGAAACACTCTGTCTGACATAGAAAACAGACCCACAGGGAGATATTAATGTAATATCCAGGAGAACGAGACACCTAACAAGTCCCAACCTAAGGAGGAAACCACCCCATGCTAAAGTCCAATGCTCCAAAGGGAGCTAAGGCATCTCGAACCAAGACACTAGAGCCCATAGGCGTTTGACTGCCACAAGACAACCCAAGCAAGGGAATACCACGAGGACAAGGTCACTCAATCAAAAGCTAGTCTCCACCTCATCATACGAGACAGAGGAGAACCTGAAACCAAGGATGCGGAGCATCTCCAGATACGGAAAACTCCCAAGCAGAGAAAAAAAAAGAACTCTCGAAGGAAAATTCAGGTCACCAAAGGAGACCCAACTCACATGGAGGAACGGACAAAATCCAAAGGGTCTCAAAAAGAGGGAAACCCAGGGCCCCATAAGGAGACTTAACCCACACTGGGAAGTTGAAAGGTCTCACTGACCAGAGAACCCTGGAAGGAACACGTCCAACAGGACAATTCCTAGAGGCTCCGAAAGGCCAAACTGCCTTAAACCAGTGGTAATGAGGCTCTTAACCTCCAATCCTCCCACGTGAGGAAGAATACTCTAGGTCCCGAGAGACTCAGAAGCAAACTGAGTGACGCAGTGGAATGCCACTGACCCAGTCAACCAACTTGAAGGCTCTGAAACAATCCTTCCAGCCTCAAGGACCCATGAGTCCTCGTTGTTATGCTTAGCTGAAATTTGTAAAATAAAAACAAGAAGCACAATAATAAAGTAAGCAATCGGCATCACAACCAGACCAGCCAGGCCGAACAGGCGCCACATGTCTGAACAGGCCACGAGACAGAAGATCTGAACCCAAACAGGACCAGCCTGCAACAGGGCCATAACCGTCAAGCTGCCGAATAACAGACAAAACATAGGACTAACATGTCCCTTAACAACTTCTGCAGAAGTAACAGCGAGAATCGATCCCAGAGATAGTTCCCGAAGGAAACATATAATCAAAATAAAAATAATCATAACCATATAAAAGAAAATATAAGGCAGTCCGTAGGCAAACACCTAAGAACAGGCATACCTGCAGGACCAGCCAAACAGAACCCTGATCTTCCAACAAAAACTGTGAAGGATCTCAACAACCGACAATCAGGAGATTATGTCATCCCCACATGTCTGAAGAGGTGAACCATTCAAAGCAGAATAATCTGGATCCCCGTATCCATTAAGGATAGCATCCTCTAATAAAGTAAAACGTGAAGGGACACTCAGGGACAGCTACACCCTCAGGCTGGGAGACCCGGGACAATTGGGCAGGAGCACAAATGCAAATAAACATCTGGGCTCTGCAGACGCATTATCGCATAAAAACAAATTATGCTTACCTTATCATTTTCTTTTCTTCAGATGGAAAGAGTCCACAGTTGCAGTCATTACTTTTGGGATTTAGAACCTGGCCACCAGGAGGAGGCAAAGACACCCCAGCCAAAGGTTAAAAAACACCTCCCACTTCCCTCATCTCCCAGTCATTCTGCCGAGGAACAAGGAACAGTAGAAGAAACATCAGAGTGAAAAGGTGCCAGCAGAACAAAAATAACAGACGCCCCACAGAAAAATTACGGGCGGGGAGCTGTGGACTCTTTCCATCTGAAGAAAAGAAAATGATCAGGTAAGCATAATTTAAGTTTTTCTACATAAATGGAAAGAGTCCACAGCTGCATTAATTACTTTTGGGAAAACAATACCCAAGCTATAGAGGACATTGAATGCAAAAAACGGGAGGGTATAAGAGGCGGCCCATTCTAAAGGCACCTAGCCTGAAAACCCCAACCCAACAAAATCCTGCTTCATCCGAACAACACACCCCTTACTAAAGAAAGGGAACAAACTACTGTATTCTTCCACAAAGAAGAAAAGGCACGGAGAAAACATGATTGTACTTGTAAAGCACAGCTATTCCCTTTTAAGGGACTCAAGGCGCTGCACATTTTATCAAACTCGAAAGGAGGAAAGGATCGAACTTGCAACCCTCAATTTGCTACAGTGTAGAGTAGCTACGGTGCATTAGTATGCTGAGCTAGCTTCCAGCTAACATAAGGAACTCCAGAAAAAAAACTCTAAAAAGGGCACAACGAGTCCTAAATAAAAACACAGAGCAAAAACCTGAGAATCTGGGTCAGGCTAACAGAGACCCAACCAGTCTCATAGAAACTAGAAGAGGCAATGCCCAGACCCCAGAATACAGAAACCACGGGATAAGGCCGGGAGTCTGAAACAGAGAGAGGATCGTTCCCTAACACATTGCAACCGCACTCTAGAAAGCAACTGAAGACGAAGGTCCCCAAGTCGCAAAAAGGTATCTCAGAAATATTCAGAACAAAACCTTGTGCAGCAAGCTCAGATAGGTCTGATGAACAACCCCTGAAGCAAAAACACTGCATGCTGCAGTCATCTAAAAATGACTCTGAAACTTAAATACTTGCAGGGCAAGTAGAAAGCAGCTGAAGATAGGATCCTTTAAATTGCTAAGTATCCACTAACCAGCGGATAACGTTGCAGGCTATCTAAGAACCGCCAGTCCTTCCCACAAATCTTGAATGTGGAGAAAGAAGAAAGCTCAAAAAGTCTTACTGTACCTCGAATGCTCCGAAGACGAAATAGCAGAGCAATAGATCTCAGATCCTGCTCCAACACCAGACCAGCCCAAGCGACAGACATGTCTGATAGACAGGGGGACAGAAGACCCCAACCACAAGCCCCCAGGGAATGGAAGAAAAAAAGGGGGGCTCACCCACCCCAACAGAGCTTGGGTGCCAACCCAATTCGCTCCTCCAAAATAAGGCACTCCCAAGGAGAACCCCCTAGGACCTGGAACAGAGAAAAGTGCAATAGCTCCATAGGAAGACCTGTCACAACTCTCTTAGACAGTCTCTACATAGAGAGACCAATTTCCAACAGGTGGAACAGAGCCCACAGAGCATCAGATGCTGCCCCTAACAGAAATAAGCCACCTGATCCAACCTCCTACACACAGGGCAGGACAAGGACTCTCCAGAGAGAGGAAACCCCAACATGTAAGGAAGATAAACTATCCCCTCCAAAGGGAAGGACACAGATTAGAACAGTGTACATGTCTACAAGACATGAAGCCATAGTATGATCAAAAAACGGACCGAATGAAAATTCATCCAGAATACCACTGTTGACCCAACAGAGAAAAAAACTCCCCATAGAGGAGCACACTCCGTCTGAAGGACAAGTCGGGCCTTAACGTTTATAACCAGAACCCGAAGGTGGTTGAGAACTCTGGCCTACCTGCTTGCAAGCCCAATGAGCTAGCCCCTATGTCGCAACATAGGGTCCCTGAAAAAAACTGCGTCGTCCCAAACCAGTCCATCGGATCATAAGTCTCCAGACATCCAAGAAGGATCCAGACAAGAACTCCACCCTCAGGGAACACAAAATACCCAATTTGAAGCAATCAGACCTCACAGGTGATGAGAATGGGTACATGACTCACTCGTAATTCCCAGCCCAAAGGGAAGAGAACAGCCTTAGCTGGAGGTCAACACCCCCCCCAGCAAGGTACTAGGGTGCGTCAAAGTCACACAATTTCTCTAGAGATCATGGCCCCAAGGGCAGCACTAAGGGAAATTAAAAACGAGAACAGTCACCCGAAAGAGAGTAGAAGAAGGGCTATTCTCCATAATCCTTTCAGATTAATGTTCCAGAGGACCACACCCAAGGGAGAAGAATGCAAAGCATCCCGAACCCAGGCAGAAAAAAATCCACTAAGCAAAAAGCTTGGAAAAAGAGACAACACCTCCTATCGCCCCTGATATGGAGACGACTAACTCCCGAAGGAAGACAGAACCTCACTGCCTTCACTTCCTAATTAAGCGACCAAAGCTGCCACAAAAAACGGACGAAGTCCAGAAAGTCTCGTCCCAAAGGAAGAGAACCTCTAAAAGGCAAAACCGTAAGAACAGCGGTATGAAGGACCTAAATCCTCCAAGCCTCAAACCCACAAAGGGAAGGAACACTCTAGTTCCCAAAGAATTTGGAAATGACTGAGAATGTCGCCGCGGATCTCAACGGAGTCCCGGCCCACTAGATTGAAAGGTGAATGAGGACTGAACCAATCCCCTATGCCCCTAAGCAATCATGAACCCTCAAGTTCTCTCAGGATGCTAGTTGAAGCTTGTAAAACAAGACAATCACATAATCATATTGTGATCACTAGACGCCCTCACCGGACCAACTGGACATAAAAAGGTGCCATGTGTCTAAACTAGGCCTCAAAGACAAAAGGATTTGTACCCAGTCAGGACCAGCCTGAAACCAAGGGCCCCAGCACTGTCAAGGCCACAAAGAGTTTCCCCCAATGATAGAGGGATAAAGGTCAGACAGACTTTTGTAAACAGAGTGAACAAAATCGCAAGTATCAATTCCAGAGAGGAAAGTTCCGAAGGAAACATCACACTACAACATGAGCTTTAAACCAAATAAAAATCATCCTCACCGGATGAAAATAAAAGATAAGGCAACCCATAGGTTATCGCCCAGGAAGAACGGACAGACCCGCAGGACCAGCCCAACAGGGTTCCGAGACTTTACTTACTTCATCCCCTTATGTCTATGTATGCAAGCCAGTCGAAGAGTAAGACTGAGAATCACCAGACCCATTAAGAGTTGGATCCTCCAAAAACGTGCCTTAGTAGGACACAAAGGCGCACCAGTCTATAACGAAAGGCGCATCATACCTCCGCCGGGACAAAAGGAAACACCGGCCCCGAAGGTTGGCCCCCTGAGGCCTCAGGGGCAGTCTCTCCCCCGGAAGGCTGTACTGGACCAGGCAATCCAATGCCTGATGAGCCCCGGTTAACGAAACACAGACAATATCGTAAGCACACTCCCGGGAGGTGCAGATGCACTAGCGCCAAAAACATATGGCCATGCAGAACTGTGTCGTAACCTCCAGTGGGAACAGGCCACACTCCCTAGAAAGGATAAGTAGCGTTTGGGTTACCTGCATGCGTAGTAAGAGTTGATGGTAGGGAACTTGTCTCATGAGAAATAGAATCCCCAGAGACAGATGGCTCAGTGGGCACCCGATTCCTTGATCCCGAGGAACAGAGCACTCTAAAAACAGCATTCGAAACATAACTGATGGGCATGTATCACCCGGGCCAATTTATATTCTTCAGAAGAAGTAGAGTCTGAATCAGAGACATCCGTTTCCAAGAATCCTCTATAACTGGGACACTGCTGCCACCAGAGAACCAGACACCAGCGGACCAGGATTTCTCAGTCGCCACTTAGTCAGAAAACCGAAATGGGGGTCACAAGGTAAACCGTGCAGTCCATGCAAAAGCGCACCCGACCTAAAAGGCCCCGTCACTAGACATAGGCCGTTATGTTCCAAAATCGCCATGAGCCAAAGCAACACTACACAGTAGCAGACAGAATCATATAAACATGATTATAGACCCCCTGTTCAATAATCCCCCTCAGGAGATATCAACCCTTGATTCTTATATACAAAAGGAGCCTCACTGAGTTATCCCCGAAAGGTTGTAGCCCCTCTCGGATAAACAGTTGAAATTACAATATATCCATGATGAAAGTAAAATGAAACAATCTTACCGGAATCTACATTGTGGAACAGGAACACGGCCCTTTAAGTGTGACAGATAGTAGCGTTGCGTCTGCCATGGGCTTGAGAGAAAAAAGCAGGCAGCGAAACTCGTCAACGCTGATTGCTAGTGGAGCTGTTAATGAGTTGTTAATGGGAAAGACTCTCCCTGCATCTCCGGACTTTCAGCCATGCTCTCACTGAGAGGCTCACAGAACTACTTAAAACTCCAGTCCCATGGCGAAGAGTACTACCCTCCATAAGAGAGTATCGAAAACTTCTGACACTTCTCTGCCAACCTCCTGAGGCCAGAGGCAAAGAATGACTGGGGGATGAGGGAAGTGGGAGGAGTATTTAAGCCTTTGACTGGGGTGTCTTTGCTGCCTCCTGGTGGCCAGGTTCTAAATTCCCAAAAGTAATGAATGCAGCTGTGGACTCTTTCCATTTATAAAGAAAATATGTGAAAGCTAAAACGAGCTGCAACCTCTGGAGGGGGGAACAAGCCACACTGCAAGGAGGGATAAACATAATCTGGGTTACCAGTATGTGTAGTAGTAGGGAGCGGTAGGGAACTCAACTCTCGGAGGACAGGACCCCCAGAGGCGGATGACTCAGCGGACCCTTGATTCCCCGAGCCCTAGGAACAAGGCGCTCTAATACGGCATATTGAACATAACTGAATGACCTGTGTCAACGGGGCCAATTCGAATTCTTCATAAGTTGAAGAATCTGAATCTGAAATTTGAACAGTCTCAGCATCAGAATCCTCCATAACTGGATAGAGAATATATTAATATGGACTAAAGAAAAATACAAACGGCGCAATGGCTGGGGCACTCACCACCTCCTAAAACAAGACACTAGGAGACCCAAATTTTTCAGTTGCCACACGGTCAGGAATGCAGAAATGGGAGACCAGAATGTAAACACGTCCAGTCACAAGGTGAACCGTACAGTATAAAAAAGCACGCCCAACTATAAGGTTGCGTCACTTCCAGAGGCCCCTATGTTCTAAGCCAAGAGCCCAGTTAACACTACACATAAGCAGATAGAATCACATAACAACATAATTAAACCACCCCGTTCAATAATCCCCCTCGGGAGATATTAACCCTCGATTCCAAGAACTAAAGGAACCTCACTGAGGCCCTATCCTTTATAATTAATAAGTTATGCAGGATTTTACCTTACAGGAAACAAATAAGATACAGTACATTCAGATGAAGTAACATGAAACAATCTTACACCATGGAACAGGAACACGGCCCTTCAAGTTTGAAAAATAGCTGCCATGGACTTGAGAGAAGAAAGCAGGCAGCGAAGGGAAGTTCGACAACGCTGATTGCTTGTAGAGCTGTTAATATGAGCCGGGATGGTTTCACAGAAAGACTCTCCCTGCATCTCCGGACTCTAACTTTCATCCAGGCTCTCACTGAGAGGCTGACAGGATTACTTAAAACTCCCGTCCCATGTCGAAGAGTACTACCCTCCATAAGAGACCAAACACTTTTGACACTTCTCTGCCAACCTCCTGGAATGAAAGGTAAAGAATGACTGGGGGATGAGGGGAGTGGGAGGAGTATTTAAGCCTTTGGGTGGGTTGTCTTTGTCTCCTCCTGGTGGCCAGGTTCTTAATTCCCAAAAGTAAAAAAAAGCAGCTGTGGACTCTTTCCATTTATGAAAAAATTTGCATTTCACTTGTGTTGTGAAAATACCTTTTAATCTTGACAGCAGCTCCAGCAATTCCCCCGGTCTTCACAAGACTCTTCATACGTCAGAAATGACGGATTGGTTATCCTCCAATCACGGCTTCGCCCCGGGAGAATCAGTGTCTGATTCAACGCCGTGATTGGAGGAAACCGGATTCCTCATTTTAGACCCAGGAAGAGGATTTGCGATGGGCGGAGGAAGAGATGCAGCAGCTGTCAAGATTTGAAATGTAAATTTTGATGAATTAAAGTGCCCCTGTTTTTAATCAGATTTTTATCATCTAAAATTACATTCACTTTAATGATGTCCCCAAAGAAATACCACACGGTGACCAGTTTTTTTGACAAATTAGAATGGCCTTGAATATGAAAATCACATGAAAAGCTAAAAGGGAGACGTCACATAGTGCATCTAACGAGCTGCGTTGTTTCTTGTTTCTGAATACAAATAGCTGCTCTTATTCACATACTGCACCAACACAGAAGGATGGGAGATCACCTGGACACTGCACGGCCGTTACTTCTGTCCTATACAACAGACTAGCACAGCCCTTCTCCCAGCACATAAAACAGAAGGATAGGAGATCACCTGGACACTGCACAGCCGTTACTTCTGTCCTATATAACAGACTAGCACTGCCCTTCTCCCAGCACATAAAACAGAAGGATAGGAGATCACCTGGACACTGCACAGCCGTTACTTCTGTCCTATACAACAGACTAGCACAGCCCTTCTCCCAGCACATAACACAGAAGGATAGGAGATCCCCTGGACACTGCACAGCCATTACTTCTGTCCTATACAACAGACTAGCACAGCCCTTCTCCCAGCACATAACACAGGATAGGAGATCACCTGGACACTGCACAGCCGTTACTTCTGTCCTATATAACAGACTAGCACAGCCCTTCTCCCAGCACATAACACAGAAGGATGGGAGATCACCTGGACACTGCACAGCCGTTACTTCTGTCCTATACAACAGACTAGCACAGCCCTTCTCCCAGCACATAACACAGAAGGATGGGAGATCACCTGGACACTGCACGGCCGTTACTTCTGTCCTATACAACAGACTAGCACAGCCCTTCTCCCAGCACATAACACAGAAGGATGGGAGATCACCTGGACACTGCACAGCCGTTACTTCTGTCCTATACAACAGACTAGCACAGCCCTTCTCCCAGCACATAACACAGAAGGATGGGAGATCACCTGGACACTGCACAGCCGTTACTTCTGTCCTATACAACAGACTAGCACAGCCCTTCTCCCAGCACATAACACAGAAGGATAGGAGATCACCTGGACACTGCACAGCTGTTACTTCTGTCCTATACAACAGACTAGCACAGACCTTCTCCCAGCACATAACACAGAAGGATGGGAGATCACCTGGACGCTGCACAGCCATTACTTCTGTCCTATACAACAGACTAGCACAGCCCTTTTCCCAGCACATAACACAGGATGGGAGATCGCTTGGACACTGCACAGCCGTTACTTCTGTCCTATACAACAGACTAGCACAGCCCTTCTCCCAGCACATAACACAGAAGGATGGGAGATCGCCTGGACACTGCACGGCCGTTACTTCTGTCCTATACAACAGACTAGCACAGCCCTTCTCCCAGCACATAACACAGAAGGATGGGAGATCACCTGGACACTGCACAGCCGTTACTTCTGTCCTATACAACAGACTAGCACAGCCCTTCTCCCAGCACATAACACAGAAGGATGGGAGATCACCTGGACACTGCACAGCCGTTACTTCTGTCCTATACAACAGACTAGCACAGCCCTTCTCCCAGCACATAACACAGGATGGGAGATCACCTGGACACTGCACAGTCATTACTTCTGTCCTATACAACAGACTAGCACAGCCCTTCTCCCAGCACATAACACAGAAGGATGGGAGATCGCTTGGACACTAAACAGCCGTTACTTCTGTCCTATACAACAGACTAGCACAGCCCTTCTCCCAGCACACAACACAGAAGGATGGGAGATCACCTGGACACTGCACAGCCGTTACTTCTGTCCTATACAACAGACTAGCACAGCCCTTCTCCCAGCACATAACACAGAAGGATGGGAGATCGCTTGGACACTAAACAGCCGTTACTTCTGTCCTATACAACAGACTAACACAGCCCTTCTCCCAGCACATAACACAGAAAGATGGGAGATCACCTGGACACTGCACAGCCGTTACTTCTTTCCTATACAACAGACTAGCACAGCCCTTCTCCCAGCACATAACACAGAAAGATGGGAGATCACCTGGACACTGCACAGCCGTTACTTCTTTCTTATACAACAGACTAGCACAGCCCTTTTCACTGCACCAACACAGAAGGATGGGAGATCACCTGGACACTGCACAGCCATTACTTCTGTCCTATACAACAGACTAGCACAGCCCTTTTCCCTGCACATAACACAGAAGGATGGGAAATCGCTTGGACACTAAACAGCCGGTACTTCTGTCCTATACAACAGACTAGCACAGCCCTTTTCCCAGCACATAACACAGAAAGATGGGAGATCACCTGGACACTGCACAGCTGTTACTTCTGTTCTATACAACAGACTTGCACAGCGCTTCTCCCAGCACATAACACAGAAGGATGGGAGATCAGATCACCTGGACACTGCACAGCTGTTACTTCTGTCCTATACAACAGACTTGCACAGCGCTTCTCCCAGCGCACAACACAGAAAAAGATAGGAGATCACCTGGACACTGCACAGCCGTTACTTCTGTCCTATACAACAGACTAGCACAGCCCTCCTCCCAGCACATAACACAGAAGGATGGGAGATCACCTGGACGCTGCACAGCCATTACTTCTGTCCTATACAACAGACTAGCACAGCCCTTTTCCCAGCACATAACACAGAAAGATGGGAGATCACCTGGACACTGCACAGCCGTTACTTCTGTCCTATACAACAGACTAGCACAGCCCTTCTCCTAACACATAACACAGGATGGGAGATCACCTGGACACTAAACAGCCGTTACTTCTGTCCTATACAACAGACTAGCACAGCCCTCCTCCCAGCACATAACACAGGATGGGAGATCACCTGGACACTGCACAGCCGTTACTTCTGTCCTATACAACAGACTAGCTCAGCCCTTCTCCCAACACATAACACAGAAGGATGGGAGATCACCTTGACACTGCACAGCCGTTACTTCTGTCCTATACAACAGACTAGCACAGCCCTTCTCCCAGCACATAACACAGAAGGATGGGAGATCACTTGGACATTAAACAGCCGGTACTTCTGTCCTATACAACAGACTAGCACAGCCCTTCTCCCAGCACATAACACAGAAGGATGGGAGATCACCAGGACACTGCACGGCCGTTACTTCTGTCCTATACAACAGACTAGCACAGCCCTTCTCCCAGCACATAACACAGAAGGATGGGAGATCACCTGGACACTGCACAGCCGTTACTTCTGTCCTATACAACAGACTAGCACAGCCCTTCTCCCAGCACATAACACAGAAGGATGGGAGATCACCAGGACACTGCACGGCCGTTACTTCTGTCCTATACAACAGACTAGCACAGCCCTTCTCCCAGCACATAACACAGAAGGATGGGAGATCACCTGGACACTGCACAGCTGTTACTTCGGTCCTATACAACAAACACAGCCCTTCTCCCAGCACATAACACAGAAAGATGGGAGATCACCTGGACACTGCACAGCCGTTACTTCTGCCCTATACAACAGACTAGCACAGCCCTTCTCCCAGCACACAACACAGAAGGATGGGAGATCACCTGGACACTGCAGTCGTTACTTCTGTTCTATACAACAGACTAGCACAGCCCTTCTCCCAGCACACAACACAGAAGGGTGGGAGATCACCTGGACACTGCACGGCCGTTACTTCTGTCCTATATAACAGACTAGCACAGCCCTTCTCCCAGCACATAACACAGAAAGATGGGAGATCATCTGAACACTGCACAGCCGTTACTTCTGTCCTATACAACAGACTAGCACAGCCCTTCTCCCAGCACATAACACAGAAAGATGGGAGATCACCTGGACACTGCACAGCCGTTACTTCTGTCCTATACAACAGACTAGCACAGCCCTTCTCCCAGCACATAACACAGAAGGATGGGAGATCACCTGGACACTAAATAGCCGTTTCTTCTGTCCTATACAACAGACTAGCACAGCCCTTCTCCTAGCACATAACACAGAAGGATAGGAGATCACCTGGACACTGCACAGCCATTACTTCTGTCCTATACAACAGACTAGCACAGCCCTTTTCCCAGCACATAACACAGAAGGATGGGAGACCACCTGGACACTGCACAGCCGTTACTTCTGTCCTATACAACAGACTAGCACAGCCCTTCTCCCAGCACATAACACAGGAGGATGGGAGATCACCTGGACACTGCACGGCCGTTACTTCTGTCCTATACAACAGACTAGCACAGCCCTTCTCCCAGCACATAACACAGAAGGATGGGAGATCACCTGGACACTGCACAGCCGTTACTTCTGTCCTATACAACAGACTAGCACAGCCCTTCTCCCAGCACATAACACAGAAGGATGGGAGATCACCTGGACACTGCACAGCTGTTACTTCTGTCCTATACAACAGACTAGCACAGCCCATCTCCCAGCACCTAAAACAGAAGGATGGGAGATCACATGAACACTGCACAGCCGTTACTTCTGTCCTATACAACAGACTAGCACAGCCCTTCTCCCAGCACATAAAACAGAAGGATAGGAGATCACCTGGACACTGCACAGTCATTACTTCTGTCCTATACAACAGACTAGCACAGCCCTTCTCCCAGCACATAACACAGAAGGATGGGGGATCACCTGGACACTGCACAGCCGTTACTTCTGTCCTATACAACAGACTAGCACAGCCCTTCTCCCAGCACATAACACAGAAGGATGGGAGATCACCTGGACACTGCACAGTCTTTACTTATGTCCTATACAACAGACTAGCACAGCCCTTCTCCAAGCACATAACACAGAAGGATGGGAGATCACTTGGACACTAAACAGCCGTTACTTCTGTCCTATACAACAGACTAGCACAGCCCTTTTCCCAGCACATAACATAGGATAGGAGATCACCTGGACACTGCACAGTCTTTACTTATGTCCTATACAACAGACTAGCACAGTCCTTCTCCAAGCACATAACACAGAAGGATGGGAGATCAATTGGACACTAAACAGCCGTTACTTCTCTCCTATACAACAGACTAGCACAGCCCTTCTCCCAGCACACAACACAGAAGGATGGGAGATCACCTGGATACTGCACAGTCTTTACTTATGTCCTATACAACAGACTAGCACAGTCCTTCTCCAAGCACATAACACAGAAGGATGGGAGATCAATTGGACACTAAACAGCCGTTACTTCTCTCCTATACAACAGACTAGCACAGCCCTTCTCCCAGCACACAACACAGAAGGATAGGAGATCACCTGGACACTGCACAGTCTTTACTTATGTCCTATACAACAGACTAGCACAGTCCTTCTCCAAGCACATAACACAGAAGGATGGGAGATCAATTGGACACTAAACAGCCGTTACTTCTCTCCTATACAACAGACTAGCACAGCCCTTCTCCCAGCACACAACACAGAAGGATGGGAGATCACCTGGACACTGCACAGCCGTTACTTCTGTCCTATACAACAGACTAGCACAGCCCTTCTCCCAGCACATAACACAGAAGGATGGGAGATCGCTTGGACACTAAACAGCCGTTACTTCTGTCCTATACAACAGACTAACACAGCCCTTCTCCCAGCACATAACACAGAAAGATGGGAGATCACCTGGACACTGCACAGCCGTTACTTCTTTCCTATACAACAGACTAGCACAGCCCTTCTCCCAGCACATAACACAGAAAGATGGGAGATCACCTGGACACTGCACAGCCGTTACTTCTTTCCTATACAACAGACTAGCACAGCCCTTTTCACTGCACCAACACAGAAGGATGGGAGATCACCTGGACACTGCACAGCCATTACTTCTGTCCTATACAACAGACTAGCACAGCCCTTTTCCCTGCACATAACACAGAAGGATGGGAGATCGCTTGGACACTAAACAGCCGGTACTTCTGTCCTATACAACAGACTAGCACAGCCCTTTTCCCAGCACATAACACAGAAAGATGGGAGATCACCTGGACACTGCACAGCTGTTACTTCTGTTCTATACAACAGACTTGCACAGCGCTTCTCCCAGCACATAACACAGAAGGATGGGAGATCAGATCACCTGGACACTGCACAGCTGTTACTTCTGTCCTATACAACAGACTTGCACAGCGCTTCTCCCAGCACACAACACAGAAAAAGATGGGAGATCACCTGGACACTGCACAGCCGTTACTTCTGTCCTATACAACAGACTAGCACAGCCCTCCTCCCAGCACATAACACAGAAGGATGGGAGATCACCTGGACGCTGCACAGCCATTACTTCTGTCCTATACAACAGACTAGCACAGCCCTTTTCCCAGCACATAACACAGAAAGATGGGAGATCACCTGGACACTGCACAGCCGTTACTTCTGTCCTATACAACAGACTAGCACAGCCCTTCTCCCAACACATAACACAGAAGGATGGGAGATCACCTTGACACTGCACAGCCGTTACTTCTGTCCTATACAACAGACTAGCACAGCCCTTCTCCCAGCACATAACACAGAAGGATGGGAGATCACTTGGACATTAAACAGCCGGTACTTCTGTCCTATACAACAGACTAGCACAGCCCTTCTCCCAGCACATAACACAGAAGGATGGGAGATCACCAGGACACTGCACGGCCGTTACTTCTGTCCTATACAACAGACTAGCACAGCCCTTCTCCCAGCACATAACACAGAAGGATGGGAGATCACCTGGACACTGCACAGCTGTTACTTCTGTCCTATACAACAAACACAGCCCTTCTCCCAGCACACAACACAGAAGGATGGGAGATCACCTGGACACTGCAGTCGTTACTTCTGTTCTATACAACAGACTAGCACAGCCCTTCTCCCAGCACACAACACAGAAGGGTGGGAGATCACCTGGACACTGCACGGCCGTTACTTCTGTCCTATATAACAGACTAGCACAGCCCTTCTCCCAGCACATAACACAGAAAGATGGGAGATCATCTGAACACTGCACAGCCGTTACTTCTGTCCTATACAACAGACTAGCACAGCCCTTCTCCCAACACATAACACAGAAAGATGGGAGATCACCTGGACACTGCACAGCCGTTACTTCTGTCCTATACAACAGACTAGCACAGCCCTTCTCCCAGCACATAACACAGAAGGATGGGAGATCACCTGGACACTGCACAGCCGTTACTTCTGTCCTATACAACAAACTAGCACAGCCCTTCTCCCAGCACATAACACAGAAGGATGGGAGATCACCTGGACACTAAATAGCCGTTTCTTCTGTCCTATACAACAGACTAGCACAGCCCTTCTCCTAGCACATAACACAGAAGGATAGGAGATCACCTGGACACTGCACAGCCATTACTTCTGTCCTATACAACAGACTAGCACAGCCCTTTTCCCAGCACATAACACAGAAGGATGGGAGACCACCTGGACACTGCACAGCCGTTACTTCTGTCCTATACAACAGACTAGCACAGCCCTTCTCCCAGCACATAACACAGGAGGATGGGAGATCACCTGGACACTGCACGGCCGTTACTTCTGTCCTATACAACAGACTAGCACAGCCCTTCTCCCAGCACATAACACAGAAGGATGGGAGATCACCTGGACACTGCACAGCCGTTACTTCTGTCCTATACAACAGACTAGCACAGCCCTTCTCCCAGCACATAACACAGAAGGATGGGAGATCACCTGGACACTGCACAGCCGTTACTTCTGTCCTATACAACAGACTAGCACAGCCCATCTCCCAGCACCTAAAACAGAAGGATGGGAGATCACATGAACACTGCACAGCCGTTACTTCTGTCCTATACAACAGACTAGCACAGCCCTTCTCCCAGCACATAAAACAGAAGGATAGGAGATCACCTGGACACTGCACAGTCATTACTTCTGTCCTATACAACAGACTAGCATAGCCCTTCTCCCAGCACATAACACAGAAGGATGGGGGATCACCTGGACACTGCACAGCCGTTACTTCTGTCCTATACAACAGACTAGCACAGCCCTTCTCCCAGCACATAACACAGAAGGATGGGAGATCACCTGGACACTGCACAGTCTTTACTTATGTCCTATACAACAGACTAGCACAGCCCTTCTCCAAGCACATAACACAGAAGGATGGGAGATCACTTGGACACTAAACAGCCGTTACTTCTGTCCTATACAACAGACTAGCACAGCCCTTTTCCCAGCACATAACATAGGATAGGAGATCACCTGGACACTGCACAGTCTTTACTTATGTCCTATACAACAGACTAGCACAGTCCTTCTCCAAGCACATAACACAGAAGGATGGGAGATCAATTGGACACTAAACAGCCGTTACTTCTCTCCTATACAACAGACTAGCACAGCCCTTCTCCCAGCACACAACACAGAAGGATGGGAGATCACCTGGATACTGCACAGTCTTTACTTATGTCCTATACAACAGACTAGCACAGTCCTTCTCCAAGCACATAACACAGAAGGATGGGAGATCAATTGGACACTAAACAGCCGTTACTTCTCTCCTATACAACAGACTAGCACAGCCCTTCTCCCAGCACACAACACAGAAGGATAGGAGATCACCTGGACACTGCACAGTCTTTACTTATGTCCTATACAACAGACTAGCACAGTCCTTCTCCAAGCACATAACACAGAAGGATGGGAGATCAATTGGACACTAAACAGCCGTTACTTCTCTCCTATACAACAGACTAGCACAGCCCTTCTCCCAGCACATAACACAGAAGGGTGGGAGATCACCTGGACACTGCACGGCCGTTACTTCTGTCCTATACAACAGACTAGCACAGCCCTTCTCCCAGCACATAACACAGAAGGATGGGAGATCACATGAACACTGCACAGCCGTTACTTCTGTCCTATACAACAGACTAGCACAGCCCTTCTCCCAGCACATAAAACAGAAGGATAGGAGATCACCTGGACACTGCACAGTCATTACTTCTGTCCTATACAACAGACTAGCATAGCCCTTCTCCCAGCACATAACACAGAAGGATGGGGGATCACCTGGACACTGCACAGCCGTTACTTCTGTCCTATACAACAGACTAGCACAGCCCTTCTCCCAGCACATAACACAGAAGGATGGGAGATCACCTGGACACTGCACAGTCTTTACTTATGTCCTATACAACAGACTAGCACAGCCCTTCTCCAAGCACATAACACAGAAGGATGGGAGATCACTTGGACACTAAACAGCCGTTACTTCTGTCCTATACAACAGACTAGCACAGCCCTTTTCCCAGCACATAACATAGGATAGGAGATCACCTGGACACTGCACAGTCTTTACTTATGTCCTATACAACAGACTAGCACAGTCCTTCTCCAAGCACATAACACAGAAGGATGGGAGATCAATTGGACACTAAACAGCCGTTACTTCTCTCCTATACAACAGACTAGCACAGCCCTTCTCCCAGCACACAACACAGAAGGATGGGAGATCACCTGGATACTGCACAGTCTTTACTTATGTCCTATACAACAGACTAGCACAGTCCTTCTCCAAGCACATAACACAGAAGGATGGGAGATCAATTGGACACTAAACAGCCGTTACTTCTCTCCTATACAACAGACTAGCACAGCCCTTCTCCCAGCACACAACACAGAAGGATAGGAGATCACCTGGACACTGCACAGTCTTTACTTATGTCCTATACAACAGACTAGCACAGTCCTTCTCCAAGCACATAACACAGAAGGATGGGAGATCAATTGGACACTAAACAGCCGTTACTTCTCTCCTATACAACAGACTAGCACAGCCCTTCTCCCAGCACATAACACAGAAGGGTGGGAGATCACCTGGACACTGCACGGCCGTTACTTCTGTCCTATACAACAGACTAGCACAGCCCTTCTCCCAGCACATAACACAGAAAGATGGGAGATCACTTGGACACTAAACAGCCGTTACTTCTGTTCTATGCAACAGACTAGCACAGCCCTTCTCCCAGCACATAACACAGAAAGATGGGAGATCACTTGGACACTAAACAGCCGTTACTTCTGTCCTATACAACAGACTAGCACAGCCCTTTTCCCAGCACACAACACAGAAAGATGGGAGATCATCTGAACACTGCACAGCCGTTACTTCTGTCCTATACAACAGACTAGCACAGCCCTTCTCCCAGCACATAACACAGAAAGATGGGAGATCACCTGGACACTGCACAGCCGTTACTTCTGTCCTATACAACAGACTAGCACAGCCCTTTTCCCAGCACATAACACAGAAGGATGGGAGATCACCTGGACACTAAATAGCCGTTACTTCTGTCCTATACAACAGACTAGCACAGCCCTTCTCCCAGCACATAACACAGAAGGATAGGAGATCACCTGGACACTGCACAGCCATTACTTCTGTCCTATACAACAGACTAGCACAGCCCTTTTCCCAGCACATAACACAGAAGGATGGGAGACCACCTGGACACTGCACAGCCGTTACTTCTGTCCTATACAACAGACTAGCACAGCCCTTCTCCCAGCACATAACACAGGAGGATGGGAGATCACCTGGACACTGCACGGCCGTTACTTCTGTCCTATACAACAGACTAGCACAGCCCTTCTCCCAGCACATAACACAGAAGGATGGGAGATCACCTGGACACTGCACAGCCGTTACTTCTGTCCTATACAACAGACTAGCACAGCCCATCTCCCAGCACCTAACACAGAAGGATGGGAGATCACCTGGACACTGCACGGCCGTTACTTCTGTCCTATACAACAGACTAGCACAGCCCTTCTCCCAGCACATAACACAGAAGGATAGGAGATCCCCTGGACACTGCACAGCCGTTACTTCTGTCCTATACAACAGACTAGCACAGCCCTTCTCCCAGCACAAACACAGAAGGATGGGAGATCGCTTGGACACTAAACAGCCGTTACTTCTGTCCTATACAACAGACTAGCACAGCCCTTCTCCCAGCACATAACACAGAAAGATGGGAGATCACCTGGACGCTGCACAGCCGTTACTTCTGTCCTATACAACAGACTAGCACAGCCCTTTTCCCAGCACATAACACAGGATGGGAGATCACCTGGACACTGCACAGCCGTTACTTCTGTCCTATACAACAGACTAGCACAGCCCTTCTCCCAACACATAACACAGAAGGATGGGAGATCACCTTGACACTGCACAGCCGTTACTTCTGTCCTATACAACAGACTAGCACAGCCCTCCTCCCAGCACATAACACAGGATAGGAGATCACCTGGACACTGCACAGCCGTTACTTCTCTCCTATACAACAGACTAGCACAGCCCTTCTCCCAGCACATAACACAGAAGGAAGGGAGATCACCTGGACACTGCACAGCCGTTACTTCTGTCCTATACAACAGACTAGCACAGCCCTTCTCCCAGCACATAACACAGGATGGGAGATCACCTGGACGCTGCACAGCCGTTACTTCTGTCCTATACAACAGACTAGCTCAGCCCTTCTCCCAGCACATAACACAGAAGGATGGGAGATCACCTGGACACTGCACAGCCGTTACTTCTCTCCTATACAACAGACTAGCTCAGCCCTTCTCCCAGCACATAACACAGAAGGATGGGAGATCACCTGGACACTGCACAGCCGTTACTTCTGTCCTATACAACAGACTAGCACAGCCCTTCTCCCAGCACATAACACAGAAAGATGGGAGATCACTTGGACATTAAACAGCCGGTACTTCTGTCCTATACAACAGACTAGCACAGCCCTTCTCCCAGCACATAACACAGAAGGATGGGAGATCACCAGGACACTGCACGGCCGTTACTTCTGTCCTATACAACAGACTAGCACAGCCCTTCTCCCAGCACATAACACAGAAGGATGGGAGATCACCTGGACACTGCACAGCCGTTACTTCTGCCCTATACAACAGACTAGCACAGCCCTTCTCCCAGCACACAACACAGAAGGGTGGGAGATCACCTGGACACTGCACGGCCGTTACTTCTGTCCTATACAAAAGACTAGCACAGCCCTTCTCCCAGCACATAACACAGAAGGATAGGAGATCACCTGGACACTGCACAGTCATTACTTCTGTCCTATACAACAGACTAGCACAGCCCTTCTCCCAGCACATAACACAGAAAGATGGGAGATCATTTGGACACTGCACATCCGTTACTTCTGTCCTATATAACAGACTAGCACAGCCCTTCTCCCAGCACATAACACAGAAAGATGGGAGATCACCTGAACACTGCACAGCCGTTACTTCTGTCCTATACAACAGACTAGCACAGCCCTTCTCCCAGCACATAACACAGAAAGATGGGAGATCACTTGGACACTAAACAGCCGTTACTTCTGTCCTATACAACAGACTAGCACAGCCCTTCTCCCAGCACACAACACAGAAGGATGGCAGATCACCTGGACACTGCACGGCCGTTACTTCTGTCCTATACAACAGACTAGCACAGCCCTTCTCCCAGCACATAACACAGAAGGATAGGAGATCACCTGAACACTTCACAGCCGTTACTTCTGTCCTATACAACAGACTAGCACAGCCCTTCTCCCAGCACACAACACAGAAGGATGGGAGATCACCTGGACACTAAATAGCCGTTACTTCTGTCCTATACAACAGACTAGCACAGCCCTTCTCCCAGCACATAACACAGAAGGATGGGGGATCACCTGGACACTGCACAGCCGTTACTTCTGTCCTATACAACAGACTAGCACAGCCCTTCTCCCAGCACATAACACAGAAGGATGGGAGATCACCTGGACACTGCACAGTCTTTACTTATGTCCTATACAACAGACTAGCACAGCCCTTCTCCAAGCACATAACACAGAAGGATGGGAGATCACTTGGACACTAAACAGCCGTTACTTCTGTCCTATACAACAGACTAGCACAGCCCTTTTCCCAGCACATAACATAGGATAGGAGATCACCTGGACACTGCACAGTCTTTACTTATGTCCTATACAACAGACTAGCACAGTCCTTCTCCAAGCACATAACACAGAAGGATGGGAGATCAATTGGACACTAAACAGCCGTTACTTCTCTCCTATATAACAGAGACTAGCACAGCCCTTCTCCCAGCACACAACACAGAAGGATGAAAGATCACCTGGATACTGCACAGTCATTACTTCTGTCCTATACAACAGACTAGCACAGCCCTTCTCCCAGCACATAACACAGAAGGATGGGAGATCACCTGGACATTGCACAGTCATTACTTCTGTCCTATACAACAGACTAGCACAGCCCTTCTCCCAGCACATAACACAGAAGGATGGGAGATCACCTGGACACTGCACAGTCATTACTTCTGTCCTATACAACAGACTAGCACAGCCCTTCTCCCAGCACATAACACAGAAAGATGGGAGATCACCTGGACACTAAATAGCTATTACTTTTGTCCTATACAACAGACTAGCACAGCCCTTCTCCCAGCACACAACACAGAAGGATGGGAGATCACCTGGACACTGCACAGCCGTTACTTCTGTCCTATACAACAGACTAGCACAGCCCTTTTCCCAGCACATAACACAGGATAGGAGATCACCTGGACACTGAACAGCCGTTACTTCTGTCCTATACAACAGACTAGCACGGCCCTTCTCCCAGCACAAACACAGAAGGATGGGAGATCACCTGGACACTGCACGGCCGTTACTTCTGTCCTATACAGCAGACTAGCACAGCCCTTCTCCCAGCACATAACACAGAAGGGTGGGAGATCACATGGACACTGCACAGCCGTTACTTCTGTCCTATACAACAGACTAGCACAGCCCTTCTCCCAGCACATAACACAGAAGAATGGGAGATCACCTGGACACTGCAGTCGTTACTTCTGTCCTATACAACAGACTAGCACAGCCCTTCTCCCAGCACATAACACAGAAGGATGGGAGATCACCTGGACACTGCACAGTCATTACTTATGTCCTATACAACAGACTAGCACAGCCCTTCTCCCAGAACATAACACAGAAAGATGGGAGATCACCTGGACACTAAACAGCCGTTACTTCTGTCCTATATAACAGACTAGCACAGCCCTTCTCCCAGCACATAACACAGGATAGGAGATCACCTGGACACTGCACGGCCGTTACTTCTGTCCTATACAACAGACTAGCACAGCCCTTCTGCCAGCACATAACACAGAAGGATGGGAGATCACCTGGACACTGCACAGCCGTTACTTCTGTCCTATACAACAGACTAGCACAGCCCTTCTCCCAGCACATAACACAGAAGGATGGGAGATCACCTGGACACTAAATAGCCGTTACTTTTGTCCTATACAACAGACTAGCACAGCCCTTCTCCCAGCACATAACACAGAAGGATGGGAGATCACCTGGACACTGCACAGCCGTTACTTCTGTCCTATACAACAGACTAGCACAGCCCTTCTCCAAGCACACAACACAGAAGGATGGGAGATCATATGGACACTAAACAGCCGTTACTTCTGTCCTATACAACAGACTAGCACAGCCCTTCTCCCAGCACATAACACAGAAGGATGGGAGATCACCTGGACACTGCACAGCCGTTACTTCTGTCCTATACAACCGACTAGCACAGCCCTTCTCCCAGCACATAACACAGAAAGATGGGAGATCACCTTGACACTGCACAGCCGTTACTTCTGTCCTATACAACAGACTAGCACAGCCCTCCTCCCAGCACATAACACAGAAGGATGGGAGATCACCTGGACGCTGCACAGCCGTTACTTCTGTCCTATACAACAGACTAGCACAGCACTTTTCCCAGCACATAACACAGAAAGATGGGAGATCACCTGGACACTGCACAGCCGTTACTTCTGTCCTATACAACAGACTAGCACAGCCCTTCTCCCAACACATAACACAGGATGGGAGATCACCTGGACACTGCACAGCCGTTACTTCTGTCCTATACAACAGACTAGCACAGCCCTCCTCCCAGCACATAACACAGGATGGGAGATCACCTGGACACTGCACAGCCGTTACTTCTGTCCTATACAACAGACTAGCACAGCCCTTCTCCCAACACATAACACAGAAGGATGGGAGATCACCTTGACACTGCACAGCCGTTACTTCTGTCCTATACAACAGACTAGCACAGCCCTTCTCCCAGCACATAACACAGAAGGATGGGAGATCACCTGGACACTGCACAGCCGTTACTTCTCTCCTATACAACAGACTAGCTCAGCCCTTCTCCCAGCACATAACACAGAAGGATGGGAGATCACCTGGACACTGCACAGCCGTTACTTCTGTCCTATACAACAGACTAGCACAGCCCTTCTCCCAGCACATAACACAGAAGGATGGGAGATCACTTGGACATTAAACAGCCGGTACTTCTGTCCTATACAACAGACTAGCACAGCCCTTCTCCCAGCACATAACACAGAAGGATGGGAGATCACCAGGACACTGCACGGCCGTTACTTCTGTCCTATACAACAGACTAGCACAGCCCTTCTCCCAGCACATAACACAGAAGGATGGGAGATCACCTGGACACTGCACAGCTGTTACTTCTGTCCTATACAACAAACACAGCCCTTCTCCCAGCACATAACACAGAAAGATGGGAGATCACCTGGACACTGCACAGCCGTTACTTCTGCCCTATACAACAGACTAGCACAGCCCTTCTCCCAGCACACAACACAGAAGGGTGGGAGATCACCTGGACACTGCACGGCCGTTACTTCTGTCCTATACAACAGACTAGCACAGCCCTTCTCCCAGCACATAACACAGAAAGATGGGAGATCACCTGGACACTGCACAGCCGTTACTTCTGTCCTATACAACAGACTAGCACAGCCCTTCTCCCAGCACATAACACAGAAGGATGGGAGATCACCTGGACACTAAATAGCCGTTACTTCTGTCCTATACAACAGACTAGCACAGCCCTTCTCCCAGCACATAACACAGAAGGATAGGAGATCACCTGGACACTGCACAGCCATTACTTCTGTCCTATACAACAGACTAGCACAGCCCTTTTCCCAGCACATAACACAGAAGGATGGGAGACCACCTGGACACTGCACAGCCGTTACTTCTGTCCTATACAACAGACTAGCACAGCCCTTCTCCCAGCACATAACACAGGAGGATGGGAGATCACCTGGACACTGCACGGCCGTTACTTCTGTCCTATACAACAGACTAGCACAGCCCTTCTCCCAGCACATAACACAGAAGGATGGGAGATCACCTGGACACTGCACGGCCGTTACTTCTGTCCTATACAACAGACTAGCACAGCCCTTCTCCCAGCACATAACACAGAAGGATAGGAGATCACCTGGACACTGCATAGTCATTACTTCTGTCCTATACAACAGACTAGCACAGCCCTTCTCCCAGCACATAACACAGAAGGATGGGGGATCACCTGGACACTGCACAGCCGTTACTTCTGTCCTATACAACAGACTAGCACAGCCCTTCTCCCAGCACATAACACAGAAGGATGGGAGATCACCTGGACACTAAATAGCCGTTACTTCTGTCCTATACAACAGACTAGCACAGCCCTTCTCCCAGCACATAACACAGAAGGATGGGAGATCACCTGGACACTGCACATTCTTTACTTATGTCCTATACAACAGACTAGCACAGCCCTTCTCCAAGCACATAACACAGAAGGATGGGAGATCACTTGGACACTAAACAGCCGTTACTTCTGTCCTATACAACAGACTAGCACAGCCCTTTTCCCAGCACATAACATAGGATAGGAGATCACCTGGACACTGCACAGTCTTTACTTATGTCCTATACAACAGACTAGCACAGTCCTTCTCCAAGCACATAACACAGAAGGATGGGAGATCAATTGGACACTAAACAGCCGTTACTTCTCTCCTATACAACAGACTAGCACAGCCCTTCTCCCAGCACACAACACAGAAGGATAGGAGATCACCTGGACACTGCACAGTCTTTACTTATGTCCTATACAACAGACTATCACAGTCCTTCTCCAAGCACATAACACAGAAGGATGGGAGATCAATTGGACACTAAACAGCCGTTACTTCTCTCCTATACAACAGACTAGCACAGCCCTTCTCCCAGCACACAACACAGAAGGATAGGAGATCACCTGGACACTGCACAGTCTTTACTTATGTCCTATACAACAGACTAGCACAGCCCTTCTCCCAGCACATAACACAGAAGGGTGGGAGATCACCTGGACACTGCACGGCCGTTACTTCTGTCCTATACAACAGACTAGCACAGCCCTTCTCCCAGCACATAACACAGAAAGATGGGAGATCACTTGGACACTAAACAGCCGTTACTTCTGTTCTATGCAACAGACTAGCACAGCCCTTCTCCCAGCACATAACACAGAAAGATGGGAGATCACTTGGACACTAAACAGCCGTTACTTCTGTCCTATACAACAGACTAGCACAGCCCTTTTCCCAGCACACAACACAGAAGGGTGGGAGATCACCTGGACACTGCACAGCCATTACTTCTGTCCTATACAACAGACTAGCACAGCCCTTTTCCCAGCACACAACACAGAAAGATGGGAGATCATCTGAACACTGCACAGCCGTTACTTCTGTCCTATACAACAGACTAGCACAGCCCTTCTCACAGCACATAACACAGAAGGGTGGGAGATCACCTGGACACTGCACAGCCGTTACTTCTGTCCTATACAACAGACTAGCACAGCCCTTTTCCCAGCACATAACACAGAAGGATGGGAGATCACCTGGACACTAAATAGCCGTTACTTCTGTCCTATACAACAGACTAGCACAGCCCTTCTCCCAGCACATAACACAGAAGGATAGGAGATCACCTGGACACTGCACAGCCATTACTTCTGTCCTATACAACAGACTAGCACAGCCCTTTTCCCAGCACATAACACAGAAGGATGGGAGACCACCTGGACACTGCACAGCCGTTACTTCTGTCCTATACAACAGACTAGCACAGCCCTTCTCCCAGCACATAACACAGAAGGATGGGAGATCACCTGTACACTGCACAGCCGTTACTTCTGTCCTATACAACAGACTAGCACAGCCCATCTCCCAGCACCTAACACAGAAGGATGGGAGATCACATGGACACTGCACAGCCGTTACTTCTGTCCTATACAACAGACTAGCACAGCCCTTCTCCCAGCACATAAAACAGAAGGATAGGAGATCACCTGGACACTGCACAGTCATTACTTCTGTCCTATACAACAGACTAGCACAGCCCTTCTCCCAGCACATAACACAGAAGGATGGGGGATCACCTGGACACTGCACAGTCTTTACTTATGTCCTATACAACAGACTAGCACAGCCCTTCTCCCAGCACATAACACAGAAGGATGGGAGATCACTTGGACACTAAACAGCCGTTACTTCTGTCCTATACAACAGACTAGCACAGCCCTTTTCCCAGCACATAACATAGAATAGGAGATCACCTGGACACTGCACAGTCTTTACTTATGTCCTATACAACAGACTAGCACAGTCCTTCTCCAAGCACATACCACAGAAGGATGGGAGATCAATTGGACACTAAACAGCCGTTACTTCTCTCCTATACAACAGACTAGCACAGCCCTTCTCCCAGCACACAACACAGAAGGATAGGAGATCACCTGGACACTGCACAGTCTTTACTTATGTCCTATACAACAGACTAGCACAGTCCTTCTCCAAGCACATAACACAGAAGGATGGAAGATCAATTGGACACTAAACAGCCGTTACTTCTCTCCTATGCAACAGACTAGCACAGCCCTTCTCCCAGCACATAACACAGAAAGATGGGAGATCACTTGGACACTAAACAGCCGTTACTTCTGTCCTATACAACAGACTAGCACAGCCCTTTTCCCAGCACACAACACAGAAGGGTGGGAGATCACCTGCACACTGCACAGCCATTACTTCTGTCCTATACAACAGACTAGCACAGCCCTTTTCCCAGCACACAACACAGAAGGGTGGGAGATCACCTGGACACTGCACGGCCGTTACTTCTGTCCTATACAACAGACTAGCACAGCCCTTCTCCCAGCACATAACACAGAAAGATGGGAGATCACTTGGACACTAAACAGCCGTTACTTCTGTCCTATACAACAGACTAGCACTGCCCTTCTCTCAGCACATAACACAGAAGGATGGGAGATCACCTGGACACTGTACGGCCGTTACTTCTGTCCTATACAACAGACTAGAACAGCCCTTCTCCCAGCACATAACACAGAAGGATGGGAGATCACCTGGACACTGCACGGCCGTTACTTCTGTCCTATACAACAGACTAGCACAGCCCTTCTCCCAGCACATAACACAGAAGGATAGGAGATCCCCTGGACACTGCACAGCCGTTACTTCTGTCCTATACAACAGACTAGCACAGCCCTTCTCCCAGCACATAACACAGAAGGATGGGAGATCACCTGGACACTGCACAGCCGTTACTTCTGTCCTATACAACAGACTAGCACAGCCCTTCTCCCAGCACATAACACAGAAGGATGGGAGATCACTTGGACACTGCACAGTCATTACTTCTGTCCTATACAACCGACTAGCACAGCCCTTCTCCCAGCACAAACACAGAAGGATGGGAGATCGCTTGGACACTAAACAGCCGTTACTTCTGTCCTATACAACAGACTAGCACAGCCCTTCTCCCAGCACATAACACAGAAAGATGGGAGATCACTTGGACACTAAACAGCCGTTACTTCTGTCCTATACAACAGACTAGCACAGCCCTTCTCCCAGCACATAACACAGAAAGATGGGAGATCACCTGGACACTTCACAGTCATTACTTCTGTCCTATACAACAGACTAGCACAGCCCTTCTCCCAGCACATAACACAGAAGGATGGGAGATCACCTGGACGCTGCACAGCCATTACTTCTGTCCTATACAACAGACTAGCACAGCCCTTTTCCCAGCACATAACACAGGATGGGAGATCACCTGGACACTGCACAGCCGTTACTTCTGTCCTATACAACAGACTAGCACAGCCCTTCTCCCAACACATAACACAGAAGGATGGGAGATCACCTTGACACTGCACAGCCGTTACTTCTGTCCTATACAACAGACTAGCACAGCCCTTTTCCCAGCACATAACACAGAAAGATGGGAGATCACCTGGACACTGCACAGCCGTTACTTCTGTCCTATACAACAGACTAGCTCAGCCCTTCTCCCAGCACATAACACAGGATGGGAGATCACCTGGACACTGCACAGCCGTTACTTCTCTCCTATACAACAGACTAGCACAGCCCTTCTCCCAGCACATAACACAGAAGGAAGGGAGATCACCTGGACACTGCACAGCCGTTACTTCTGTCCTATACAACAGACTAGCTCAGCCCTTCTCCCAGCACATAACACAGAAGGATGGGAGATCACCTGGACACTGCACAGCCGTTACTTCTCTCCTATACAACAGACTAGCTCAGCCCTTCTCCCAGCACATAACACAGAAGGATGGGAGATCACCTGGACACTGCACAGCCGTTACTTCTGTCCTATACAACAGACTAGCACAGCCCTTCTCCCAGCACATAACACAGAAGGATGGGAGATCACTTGGACATTAAACAGCCGGTACTTCTGTCCTATACAACAGACTAGCACAGCCCTTCTCCCAGCACATAACACAGAAGGATGGGAGATCACCAGGACACTGCACGGCCGTTACTTCTGTCCTATACAACAGACTAGCACAGCCCTTCTCCCAGCACATAACACAGAAGGATGGGAGATCACCTGGACACTGCACAGCTGTTACTTCTGGCCTATATAACAAACACAGCCCTTCTCCCAGCACATAACACAGAAAGATGGGAGATCACTTGGACACTAAACAGCCGTTACTTCTGTCCTATACAACAGACTAGCACAGCCCTTTTCCCAGCACATAACATAGGATATGAGATCACCTGGACACTGCACAGTCTTTACTTATGTCCTATACAACAGACTAGCACAGTCCTTCTCCAAGCACATAACACAGAAGGATGGGAGATCAATTGGACACTAAACAGCCGTTACTTCTCTCCTATATAACAGACTAGCACAGCCCTTCTCCCAGCACACAACACAGAAGGATGGGAGATCACCTGGATACTGCACAGTCATTACTTCTGTCCTATACAACAGACTAGCACAGCCCTTCTCCCAGCACGTAACACAGAAAGATGGGAGATCACCTGGACACTGCACAGTCGTTACGTCTGTCCTATACAACAGACTAGCACAGCCCTTCTCCCAGCACATAACACAGAAGGATGGGAGATCACCTGGACACTGCACAGCCGTTAATTCTGTCCTATACAACAGACTAGCACAGCCCTTCTCCCAGCACATAACACAGAAGGATGGGAGATCACCTGGACATTGCACAGTCATTACTTCTGTCCTATACAACAGACAAGCACAGCCCTTCTACCAGCACATAACACAGAAAGATGGGAGATCACCTGGACACTGCACAGCCGTTACTTCTGTCCTATACAACAGACTAGCACAGCCCTTCTCCCAGCACATAACACAGAAGGATGGGAGATCACCTGGACACTGCACAGTCATTACTTCTGTCCTATA
Source organism: Bombina bombina (assembly GCF_027579735.1). Taxonomy (NCBI): domain Eukaryota; kingdom Metazoa; phylum Chordata; class Amphibia; order Anura; family Bombinatoridae; genus Bombina; species Bombina bombina. The sequence continues at coordinate 1,149,540,916 of NC_069504.1, forward strand.
CAACAGACTAGCACAGCCCTTCTCCCAGCACATAACACAGAAAGATGGGAGATCACCTGGACACTGCACAGTCATTACTTCTGTCCTATACAACAGACTAGCACAGCCCTTCTCCCAGCATATAACACAGAAAGATGGGAGATCACCTGGACACTAAATAGCTGTTACTTTTGTCCTATACAACAGACTAGCACAGCCCTTCTCCCAGCACACAACACAGAAGGATGGGAGATCACCTGGACACTGCACAGCCGTTACTTCTGTCCTATACAACAGACTAGCACAGCCCTTTTCCCAGCACATAACACAGGATAGGAGATCACCTGGACACTGAACAGCCGTTACTTCTGTCCTATACAACAGACTAGCACAGCCCTTCTCCCAGCACATAACACAGAAGGATAGGAGATCCTCTGGACACTGCACAGCCATTACTTCTGTCCTATACAACAAACTAGCACAGCCCTTCTCCCAGCACAAACACAGAAGGATGGGAGATCACCTGGACACTAAACAGCCGTTACTTCTGTTCTATACAACAGACTAGCACAGCCCTTCTCACAGCACATAACACAGAAGGGTGGGAGATCACCTGGACACTAAATAGCCGTTACTTTTGTCCTATACAACAGACTAGCACAGCCCTTCTCCCAGCACATAACACAGAAGGATGGGAGATCACCTGGACACTGCACAGCCGTTACTTCTGTCCTATACAACAGACTAGCACAGCCCTTCTCCAAGCACACAACACAGAAGGATGGGAGATCATTTGGACACTAAACAGCCGTTACTTCTGTCCTATACAACAGACTAGCACAGCCCTTCTCCCAGCACATAACACAGAAGGATGGGAGATCACCTGGACACTGCACAGTCATTACTTCTGTCCTATACAACAGACTAGCACAGCCCTTCTCCCAGCACATAACACAGAAAGATGGGAGATCACCTGGACACTAAATAGCTGTTACTTTTGTCCTATACAACAAACACAGCCCTTCTCCCAGCACATAACACAGAAAGATGGGAGATCACCTGGACACTGCACATCCGTTACTTCTGTCCTATACAACAGACTAGCACAGCCCTTTTCCCTGCACATAAAACAGAAGGATGGGAGGTCCCCTGGACACTGCACAGCCGTTACTTCTGTCCTATACAACAGACTAGCACAGCCCTTCTCCCAGCACATAACACAGAAGGATAGGAGATCACCTGGACACTGCACAGTCTTTACTTATGTCCTATACAACAGACTAGCACAGTCCTTCTCCAAGCACATAACACAGAAGGATGGAAGATCAATTGGACACTAAACAGCCGTTACTTCTCTCCTATGCAACAGACTAGCACAGCCCTTCTCCCAGCACATAACACAGAAAGATGGGAGATCACTTGGACACTAAACAGCCGTTACTTCTGTCCTATACAACAGACTAGCACAGCCCTTTTCCCAGCACACAACACAGAAGGGTGGGAGATCACCTGCACACTGCACAGCCATTACTTCTGTCCTATACAACAGACTAGCACAGCCCTTTTCCCAGCACACAACACAGAAGGGTGGGAGATCACCTGGACACTGCACGGCCGTTACTTCTGTCCTATACAACAGACTAGAACAGCCCTTCTCCCAGCACATAACACAGAAGGATGGGAGATCACCTGGACACTGCACGGCCGTTACTTCTGTCCTATACAACAGACTAGCACAGCCCTTCTCCCAGCACATAACACAGAAGGATAGGAGATCCCCTGGACACTGCACAGCCGTTACTTCTGTCCTATACAACAGACTAGCACAGCCCTTCTCCCAGCACATAACACAGAAGGATGGGAGATCACCTGGACACTGCACAGCCGTTACTTCTGTCCTATACAACAGACTAGCACAGCCCTTCTCCCAGCACATAACACAGAAGGATGGGAGATCACTTGGACACTGCACAGTCATTACTTCTGTCCTATACAACCGACTAGCACAGCCCTTCTCCCAGCACAAACACAGAAGGATGGGAGATCGCTTGGACACTAAACAGCCGTTACTTCTGTCCTATACAACAGACTAGCACAGCCCTTCTCCCAGCACATAACACAGAAAGATGGGAGATCACTTGGACACTAAACAGCCGTTACTTCTGTCCTATACAACAGACTAGCACTGCCCTTCTCTCAGCACATAACACAGAAGGATGGGAGATCACCTGGACACTGCACGGCCGTTACTTCTGTCCTATACAACAGACTAGAACAGCCCTTCTCCCAGCACATAACACAGAAGGATGGGAGATCACCTGGACACTGCACGGCCGTTACTTCTGTCCTATACAACAGACTAGCACAGCCCTTCTCCCAGCACATAACACAGAAGGATAGGAGATCCCCTGGACACTGCACAGCCGTTACTTCTGTCCTATACAACAGACTAGCACAGCCCTTCTCCCAGCACATAACACAGAAGGATGGGAGATCACCTGGACACTGCACAGCCGTTACTTCTGTCCTATACAACAGACTAGCACAGCCCTTCTCCCAGCACATAACACAGAAGGATGGGAGATCACTTGGACACTGCACAGTCATTACTTCTGTCCTATACAACCGACTAGCACAGCCCTTCTCCCAGCACAAACACAGAAGGATGGGAGATCGCTTGGACACTAAACAGCCGTTACTTCTGTCCTATACAACAGACTAGCACAGCCCTTCTCCCAGCACATAACACAGAAAGATGGGAGATCACTTGGACACTAAACAGCCGTTACTTCTGTCCTATACAACAGACTAGCACAGCCCTTCTCCCAGCACATAACACAGAAAGATGGGAGATCACCTGGACACTTCACAGTCATTACTTCTGTCCTATACAACAGACTAGCACAGCCCTTCTCCCAGCACATAACACAGAAGGATGGGAGATCACCTGGACACTGCACAGCCGTTACTTCTGTCCTATACAACAGACTAGCACAGCCCTTTTCCCAGCACATAACACAGGATGGGAGATCACCTGGACACTGCACAGCCGTTACTTCTGTCCTATACAACAGACTAGCACAGCCCTTCTCCCAACACATAACACAGAAGGATGGGAGATCACCTTGACACTGCACAGCCGTTACTTCTGTCCTATACAACAGACTAGCACAGCCCTTTTCCCAGCACATAACACAGAAAGATGGGAGATCACCTGGACACTGCACAGCCGTTACTTCTGTCCTATACAACAGACTAGCACAGCCCTTCTCCCAGCACATAACACAGAAGGATGGGAGATCACCTGGACACTGCACAGCTGTTACTTCTGGCCTATACAACAAACACAGCCCTTCTCCCAGCACATAACACAGAAAGATGGGAGATCACTTGGACACTAAACAGCCGTTACTTCTGTCCTATACAACAGACTAGCACAGCCCTTTTCCCAGCACATAACATAGGATATGAGATCACCTGGACACTGCACAGTCTTTACTTATGTCCTATACAACAGACTAGCACAGTCCTTCTCCAAGCACATAACACAGAAGGATGGGAGATCAATTGGACACTAAACAGCCGTTACTTCTCTCCTATATAACAGACTAGCACAGCCCTTCTCCCAGCACACAACACAGAAGGATGGGAGATCACCTGGATACTGCACAGTCATTACTTCTGTCCTATACAACAGACTAGCACAGCCCTTCTCCCAGCACGTAACACAGAAAGATGGGAGATCACCTGGACACTGCACAGTCGTTACGTCTGTCCTATACAACAGACTAGCACAGCCCTTCTCCCAGCACATAACACAGAAGGATGGGAGATCACCTGGACACTGCACAGCCGTTAATTCTGTCCTATACAACAGACTAGCACAGCCCTTCTCCCAGCACATAACACAGAAGGATGGGAGATCACCTGGACATTGCACAGTCATTACTTCTGTCCTATACAACAGACAAGCACAGCCCTTCTACCAGCACATAACACAGAAAGATGGGAGATCACCTGGACACTGCACAGCCGTTACTTCTGTCCTATACAACAGACTAGCACAGCCCTTCTCCCAGCACATAACACAGAAGGATGGGAGATCACCTGGACACTGCACAGTCATTACTTCTGTCCTATACAACAGACTAGCACAGCCCTTCTCCCAGCACATAACACAGAAAGATGGGAGATCACCTGGACACTGCACAGTCATTACTTCTGTCCTATACAACAGACTAGCACAGCCCTTCTCCCAGCATATAACACAGAAAGATGGGAGATCACCTGGACACTAAATAGCTGTTACTTTTGTCCTATACAACAGACTAGCACAGCCCTTCTCCCAGCACACAACACAGAAGGATGGGAGATCACCTGGACACTGCACAGCCGTTACTTCTGTCCTATACAACAGACTAGCACAGCCCTTTTCCCAGCACATAACACAGGATAGGAGATCACCTGGACACTGAACAGCCGTTACTTCTGTCCTATACAACAGACTAGCACAGCCCTTCTCCCAGCACATAACACAGAAGGATAGGAGATCCCCTGGACACTGCACAGCCATTACTTCTGTCCTATACAACAAACTAGCACAGCCCTTCTCCCAGCACAAACACAGAAGGATGGGAGATCACCTGGACACTAAACAGCCGTTACTTCTGTTCTATACAACAGACTAGCACAGCCCTTCTCACAGCACATAACACAGAAGGGTGGGAGATCACCTGGACACTAAATAGCCGTTACTTTTGTCCTATACAACAGACTAGCACAGCCCTTCTCCCAGCACATAACACAGAAGGATGGGAGATCACCTGGACACTGCACAGCCGTTACTTCTGTCCTATACAACAGACTAGCACAGCCCTTCTCCAAGCACACAACACAGAAGGATGGGAGATCATTTGGACACTAAACAGCCGTTACTTCTGTCCTATACAACAGACTAGCACAGCCCTTCTCCCAGCACATAACACAGAAGGATGGGAGATCACCTGGACACTGCACAGTCATTACTTCTGTCCTATACAACAGACTAGCACAGCCCTTCTCCCAGCACATAACACAGAAAGATGGGAGATCACCTGGACACTAAATAGCTGTTACTTTTGTCCTATACAACAAACACAGCCCTTCTCCCAGCACATAACACAGAAAGATGGGAGATCACCTGGACACTGCACATCCGTTACTTCTGTCCTATACAACAGACTAGCACAGCCCTTTTCCCTGCACATAAAACAGAAGGATGGGAGGTCCCCTGGACACTGCACAGCCGTTACTTCTGTCCTATACAACAGACTAGCACAGCCCTTCTCCCAGCACATAACACAGAAGGATGGGAGATCACCTGGACACTAAACAGCCGTTACTTCTGTCCTATACAACAGACTAGCACAGCCCTTCTCCCAGCACATAACAACACAGAAGGATGGGAGATCACCTGGACACTGCAGTCGTTACTTCTGTCCTATACAACAGACTAGCACAGCCCTTCTCCCAGCACATAACAACACAGAAGGATGGGAGATCACCTGGACACTGCACAGTCATTACTTCTGTCCTATACAACAGACTAGCACAGCGCTTCTCCCAGCACATAACACAGAAAGATGGGAGATCACCTGGACACTAAATAGCCGTTACTTCTGTCCTATACAACAGACTAGCACAGCCCTTCTCCCAGCACATAACACAGAAGAATGGGAGATCACCTGGACACTGCAGTCGTTACTTCTGTCCTATACAACAGACTAGCACAGCCCTTCTCCCAGCACATAACACAGAAGGATGGGAGATCACCTGGACGCTGCACAGCCATTACTTCTGTCCTATACAACAGACTAGCACAGCCCTTTTCCCAGCACATAACACAGGATGGGAGATCGCCTGGACACTGCACAGCCGTTACTTCTGTCCTATACAACAGACTAGCACAGCCCTTCTCCCAGCACATAACACAGAAGGATGGGAGATCACCTGGACACTGCACAGCCGTTACTTCTGTCCTATATAACAGACTAGCACAGCCCTTCTGCAGCACATAACAACATAGAAGGATGGGAGATCACCTGGACACTGCACAGTCATTACTTCTGTCCTATACAACAGACTAGCACAGCCCTTCTCCCAGCACATAACACAGAAGGATAGGAGATCACCTGGACACTGCACAGCCGTTACTTCTGTCCTATACAACAGACTAGCACAGCCCTTCTCCCAGCACATAACACAGGATAGGAGATCACCTGGACACTGCACAGCCGTTACTTCTGTCCTATGCAACAGACTAGCACAGCGCTTCTCCCAGCACACAACACAGAAGGATGGGAGATCACCTGGACACTGCACAGCCGTTACTTCTGTCCTGTACAACAGACTAGCATAGCCCTTCTCCCAGCACATAATACAGAAGGATGGGAGATCACCTGGACACTGCACAGCTGTTACTTCTGTCCTATACAACAGACTAGCACAGCCCTTCTCCCAGCACATAACACAGAAGGATGGGAGATCACCTGGACACTAAATAGCCGTTACTTTTGTCCTATACAACAGACTAGCACAGCCCTTCTCCCAGCACATAACACAGGATGGAAGATCACCTGGACACTGCACAGCCGTTACTTCTGTCCTATACAACAGACTAGCACAGCCCTTCTCCCAGCACATAACACAGAAAGATGGGAGATCACCTGGACACTGCACAGTCATTACTTCTGTTTTATACAACAGACTAGCACAGCCCTTCTCCAAGCACACAACACAGAAGGATGGGAGATCATTTGGACACTAAACAGCCGTTACTTCTGTCCTATACAACAGACTAGCACAGCCCTTCTCCCAGCACATAACACAGAAGGATGGGAGATCACCTGGACACTGCACAGTCATTACTTCTGTCCTATACAACAGACTAGCACAGCCCTTCTCCCAACACACAACACAGAAGGATAGGAGATCACTTGGACACTAAACAGCCGTTACTTCTGTCCTATACAACAGACTAGCACAGCCCTTCTGCCAGCACGTAACACAGAAGGATGGGAGATCACCTGGACACTGCACAGCCGTTACTTCTGTCCTATACAACAGACTAGCACAGCCCTTCTCCCAGCACATAACACAGAAGGATGGGAGATCACCTGGACACTGCACAGCCGTTACTTCTGTCCTATACAACAGACTAGCACAGCCCTTCTCACAGCACATAACACAGAAGGATGGGAGATCACCTGGACACTGCACGGCCGTTACTTCTGTCCTATACAACAGACTAGCACAGCCCTTCTCCCAGCACATAACACAGAAGGATAGGAGATCCCCTGGACACTGCACAGCCGTTACTTCTGTCCTATACAACAGACTAGCACAGCCCTTCTCCCAGCACATAACACAGAAGGATGGGAGATCACCTGGACACTGCACAGCCGTTACTTCTGTCCTATACAACAGACTAGCACAGCCCTTCTCCCAGCACATAACACAGAAGGATGGGAGATCACTTGGACACTGCACAGTCATTACTTCTGTCCTATACAACCGACTAGCACAGCCCTTCTCCCAGCACAAACACAGAAGGATGGGAGATCGCTTGGACACTAAACAGCCGTTACTTCTGTCCTATACAACAGACTAGCACAGCCCTTCTCCCAGCACATAACACAGAAAGATGGGAGATCACTTGGACACTAAACAGCCGTTACTTCTGTCCTATACAACAGACTAGCACAGCCCTTCTCCCAGCACATAACACAGAAAGATGGGAGATCACCTGGACACTTCACAGTCATTACTTCTGTCCTATACAACAGACTAGCACAGCCCTTCTCCCAGCACATAACACAGAAGGATGGGAGATCACCTGGACGCTGCACAGCCGTTACTTCTGTCCTATACAACAGACTAGCACAGCCCTTTTCCCAGCACATAACACAGGATGGGAGATCACCTGGACACTGCACAGCCGTTACTTCTGTCCTATACAACAGACTAGCACAGCCCTTCTCCCAACACATAACACAGAAGGATGGGAGATCACCTTGACACTGCACAGCCGTTACTTCTGTCCTATACAACAGACTAGCACAGCCCTTTTCCCAGCACATAACACAGAAAGATGGGAGATCACCTGGACACTGCACAGCCGTTACTTCTGTCCTATACAACAGACTAGCTCAGCCCTTCTCCCAGCACATAACACAGGATGGGAGATCACCTGGACACTGCACAGCCGTTACTTCTCTCCTATACAACAGACTAGCACAGCCCTTCTCCCAGCACATAACACAGAAGGAAGGGAGATCACCTGGACACTGCACAGCCGTTACTTCTGTCCTATACAACAGACTAGCTCAGCCCTTCTCCCAGCACATAACACAGAAGGATGGGAGATCACCTGGACACTGCACAGCCGTTACTTCTCTCCTATATAACAGACTAGCTCAGCCCTTCTCCCAGCACATAACACAGAAGGATGGGAGATCACCTGGACACTGCACAGCCGTTACTTCTGTCCTATACAACAGACTAGCACAGCCCTTCTCCCAGCACATAACACAGAAGGATGGGAGATCACTTGGACATTAAACAGCCGGTACTTCTGTCCTATACAACAGACTAGCACAGCCCTTCTCCCAGCACATAACACAGAAGGATGGGAGATCACCAGGACACTGCACGGCCGTTACTTCTGTCCTATACAACAGACTAGCACAGCCCTTCTCCCAGCACATAACACAGAAGGATGGGAGATCACCTGGACACTGCACAGCTGTTACTTCTGGCCTATACAACAAACACAGCCCTTCTCCCAGCACATAACACAGAAAGATGGGAGATCACTTGGACACTAAACAGCCGTTACTTCTGTCCTATACAACAGACTAGCACAGCCCTTTTCCCAGCACATAACATAGGATATGAGATCACCTGGACACTGCACAGTCTTTACTTATGTCCTATACAACAGACTAGCACAGTCCTTCTCCAAGCACATAACACAGAAGGATGGGAGATCAATTGGACACTAAACAGCCGTTACTTCTCTCCTATATAACAGACTAGCACAGCCCTTCTCCCAGCACACAACACAGAAGGATGGGAGATCACCTGGATACTGCACAGTCATTACTTCTGTCCTATACAACAGACTAGCACAGCCCTTCTCCCAGCACGTAACACAGAAAGATGGGAGATCACCTGGACACTGCACAGTCGTTACGTCTGTCCTATACAACAGACTAGCACAGCCCTTCTCCCAGCACATAACACAGAAGGATGGGAGATCACCTGGACACTGCACAGCCGTTAATTCTGTCCTATACAACAGACTAGCACAGCCCTTCTCCCAGCACATAACACAGAAGGATGGGAGATCACCTGGACATTGCACAGTCATTACTTCTGTCCTATACAACAGACTAGCACAGCCCTTCTCCCAGCACATAACACAGAAAGATGGGAGATCACCTGGACACTGCACAGCCGTTACTTCTGTCCTATACAACAGACTAGCACAGCCCTTCTCCCAGCACATAACACAGAAGGATGGGAGATCACCTGGACACTGCACAGTCATTACTTCTGTCCTATACAACAGACTAGCACAGCCCTTCTCCCAGCACATAACACAGAAAGATGGGAGATCACCTGGACACTGCACAGTCATTACTTCTGTCCTATACAACAGACTAGCACAGCCCTTCTCCCAGCATATAACACAGAAAGATGGGAGATCACCTGGACACTAAATAGCTGTTACTTTTGTCCTATACAACAGACTAGCACAGCCCTTCTCCCAGCACACAACACAGAAGGATGGGAGATCACCTGGACACTGCACAGCCGTTACTTCTGTCCTATACAACAGACTAGCACAGCCCTTTTCCCAGCACATAACACAGGATAGGAGATCACCTGGACACTGAACAGCCGTTACTTCTGTCCTATACAACAGACTAGCACAGCCCTTCTCCCAGCACATAACACAGAAGGATAGGAGATCCCCTGGACACTGCACAGCCATTACTTCTGTCCTATACAACAAACTAGCACAGCCCTTCTCCCAGCACAAACACAGAAGGATGGGAGATCACCTGGACACTAAACAGCCGTTACTTCTGTTCTATACAACAGACTAGCACAGCCCTTCTCACAGCACATAACACAGAAGGGTGGGAGATCACCTGGACACTAAATAGCCGTTACTTTTGTCCTATACAACAGACTAGCACAGCCCTTCTCCCAGCACATAACACAGAAGGATGGGAGATCACCTGGACACTGCACAGCCGTTACTTCTGTCCTATACAACAGACTAGCACAGCCCTTCTCCAAGCACACAACACAGAAGGATGGGAGATCATTTGGACACTAAACAGCCGTTACTTCTGTCCTATACAACAGACTAGCACAGCCCTTCTCCCAGCACATAACACAGAAGGATGGGAGATCACCTGGACACTGCACAGTCATTACTTCTGTCCTATACAACAGACTAGCACAGCCCTTCTCCCAGCACATAACACAGAAAGATGGGAGATCACCTGGACACTAAATAGCTGTTACTTTTGTCCTATACAACAAACACAGCCCTTCTCCCAGCACATAACACAGAAAGATGGGAGATCACCTGGACACTGCACATCCGTTACTTCTGTCCTATACAACAGACTAGCACAGCCCTTTTCCCTGCACATAAAACAGAAGGATGGGAGGTCCCCTGGACACTGCACAGCCGTTACTTCTGTCCTATACAACAGACTAGCACAGCCCTTCTCCCAGCACATAACACAGAAGGATAGGAGATCACCTGGACACTGCACAGTCTTTACTTATGTCCTATACAACAGACTAGCACAGTCCTTCTCCAAGCACATAACACAGAAGGATGGAAGATCAATTGGACACTAAACAGCCGTTACTTCTCTCCTATGCAACAGACTAGCACAGCCCTTCTCCCAGCACATAACACAGAAAGATGGGAGATCACTTGGACACTAAACAGCCGTTACTTCTGTCCTATACAACAGACTAGCACAGCCCTTTTCCCAGCACACAACACAGAAGGGTGGGAGATCACCTGCACACTGCACAGCCATTACTTCTGTCCTATACAACAGACTAGCACAGCCCTTTTCCCAGCACACAACACAGAAGGGTGGGAGATCACCTGGACACTGCACGGCCGTTACTTCTGTCCTATACAACAGACTAGCACAGCCCTTCTCCCAGCACATAACACAGAAAGATGGGAGATCACTTGGACACTAAACAGCCGTTACTTCTGTCCTATACAACAGACTAGCACTGCCCTTCTCTCAGCACATAACACAGAAGGATGGGAGATCACCTGGACACTGCACGGCCGTTACTTCTGTCCTATACAACAGACTAGAACAGCCCTTCTCCCAGCACATAACACAGAAGGATGGGAGATCACCTGGACACTGCACGGCCGTTACTTCTGTCCTATACAACAGACTAGCACAGCCCTTCTCCCAGCACATAACACAGAAGGATAGGAGATCACCTGGACACTGCACAGCCGTTACTTCTGTCCTATACAACAGACTAGCACAGCCCTTCTCCCAGCACATAACACAGAAGGATGGGAGATCACCTGGACACTGCACAGCCGTTACTTCTGTCCTATACAACAGACTAGCACAGCCCTTCTCCCAGCACATAACACAGAAGGATGGGAGATCACTTGGACACTGCACAGTCATTACTTCTGTCCTATACAACCGACTAGCACAGCCCTTCTCCCAGCACAAACACAGAAGGATGGGAGATCGCTTGGACACTAAACAGCCGTTACTTCTGTCCTATACAACAGACTAGCACAGCCCTTCTCCCAGCACATAACACAGAAAGATGGGAGATCACTTGGACACTAAACAGCCGTTACTTCTGTCCTATACAACAGACTAGCACAGCCCTTCTCCCAGCACATAACACAGAAAGATGGGAGATCACCTGGACACTTCACAGTCATTACTTCTGTCCTATACAACAGACTAGCACAGCCCTTCTCCCAGCACATAACACAGAAGGATGGGAGATCACCTGGACGCTGCACAGCCGTTACTTCTGTCCTATACAACAGACTAGCACAGCCCTTTTCCCAGCACATAACACAGGATGGGAGATCACCTGGACACTGCACAGCCGTTACTTCTGTCCTATACAACAGACTAGCACAGCCCTTCTCCCAACACATAACACAGAAGGATGGGAGATCACCTTGACACTGCACAGCCGTTACTTCTGTCCTATACAACAGACTAGCACAGCCCTTTTCCCAGCACATAACACAGAAAGATGGGAGATCACCTGGACACTGCACAGCCGTTACTTCTGTCCTATACAACAGACTAGCACAGCCCTTCTCCCAGCACATAACACAGAAGGATGGGAGATCACCTGGACACTGCACAGCTGTTACTTCTGGCCTATACAACAAACACAGCCCTTCTCCCAGCACATAACACAGAAAGATGGGAGATCACTTGGACACTAAACAGCCGTTACTTCTGTCCTATACAACAGACTAGCACAGCCCTTTTCCCAGCACATAACATAGGATATGAGATCACCTGGACACTGCACAGTCTTTACTTATGTCCTATACAACAGACTAGCACAGTCCTTCTCCAAGCACATAACACAGAAGGATGGGAGATCAATTGGACACTAAACAGCCGTTACTTCTCTCCTATATAACAGACTAGCACAGCCCTTCTCCCAGCACACAACACAGAAGGATGGGAGATCACCTGGACACTGCACAGTCATTACTTCTGTCCTATACAACAGACTAGCACAGCCCTTCTCCCAGCACGTAACACAGAAAGATGGGAGATCACCTGGACACTGCACAGTCGTTACGTCTGTCCTATACAACAGACTAGCACAGCCCTTCTCCCAGCACATAACACAGAAGGATGGGAGATCACCTGGACACTGCACAGCCGTTACTTCTGTCCTATACAACAGACTAGCACAGCCCTTCTCCCAGCACATAACACAGAAGGATGGGAGATCACCTGGACATTGCACAGTCATTACTTCTGTCCTATACAACAGACAAGCACAGCCCTTCTACCAGCACATAACACAGAAAGATGGGAGATCACCTGGACACTGCACAGCCGTTACTTCTGTCCTATACAACAGACTAGCACAGCCCTTCTCCCAGCACATAACACAGAAGGATGGGAGATCACCTGGACACTGCACAGTCATTACTTCTGTCCTATACAACAGACTAGCACAGCCCTTCTCCCAGCACATAACACAGAAAGATGGGAGATCACCTGGACACTGCACAGTCATTACTTCTGTCCTATACAACAGACTAGCACAGCCCTTCTCCCAGCATATAACACAGAAAGATGGGAGATCACCTGGACACTAAATAGCTGTTACTTTTGTCCTATACAACAGACTAGCACAGCCCTTCTCCCAGCACACAACACAGAAGGATGGGAGATCACCTGGACACTGCACAGCCGTTACTTCTGTCCTATACAACAGACTAGCACAGCCCTTCTCCCAGCACATAACACAGGATAGGAGATCACCTGGACACTGAACAGCCGTTACTTCTGTCCTATACAACAGACTAGCACAGCCCTTCTCCCAGCACATAACACAGAAGGATAGGAGATCACCTGGACACTGCACAGCCATTACTTCTGTCCTATACAACAAACTAGCACAGCCCTTCTCCCAGCACAAACACAGAAGGATGGGAGATCACCTGGACACTAAACAGCCGTTACTTCTGTTCTATACAACAGACTAGCACAGCCCTTCTCACAGCACATAACACAGAAGGGTGGGAGATCACCTGGACACTAAATAGCCGTTACTTTTGTCCTATACAACAGACTAGCACAGCCCTTCTCCCAGCACATAACACAGAAGGATGGGAGATCACCTGGACACTGCACAGCCGTTACTTCTGTCCTATACAACAGACTAGCACAGCCCTTCTCCAAGCACACAACACAGAAGGATGGGAGATCATTTGGACACTAAACAGCCGTTACTTCTGTCCTATACAACAGACTAGCACAGCCCTTCTCCCAGCACATAACACAGAAGGATGGGAGATCACCTGGACACTGCACAGTCATTACTTCTGTCCTATACAACAGACTAGCACAGCCCTTCTCCCAGCACATAACACAGAAAGATGGGAGATCACCTGGACACTAAATAGCTGTTACTTTTGTCCTATACAACAAACACAGCCCTTCTCCCAGCACATAACACAGAAAGATGGGAGATCACCTGGACACTGCACATCCGTTACTTCTGTCCTATACAACAGACTAGCACAGCCCTTTTCCCTGCACATAAAACAGAAGGATGGGAGGTCCCCTGGACACTGCACAGCCGTTACTTCTGTCCTATACAACAGACTAGCACAGCCCTTCTCCCAGCACATAACACAGAAGGATGGGAGATCACCTGGACACTAAACAGCCGTTACTTCTGTCCTATACAACAGACTAGCACAGCCCTTCTCCCAGCACATAACAACACAGAAGGATGGGAGATCACCTGGACACTGCAGTCGTTACTTCTGTCCTATACAACAGACTAGCACAGCCCTTCTCCCAGCACATAACAACACAGAAGGATGGGAGATCACCTGGACACTGCACAGTCATTACTTCTGTCCTATACAACAGACTAGCACAGCGCTTCTCCCAGCACATAACACAGAAAGATGGGAGATCACCTGGACACTAAATAGCCGTTACTTCTGTCCTATACAACAGACTAGCACAGCCCTTCTCCCAGCACATAACACAGAAGAATGGGAGATCACCTGGACACTGCAGTCGTTACTTCTGTCCTATACAACAGACTAGCACAGCCCTTCTCCCAGCACATAACACAGAAGGATGGGAGATCACCTGGACGCTGCACAGCCATTACTTCTGTCCTATACAACAGACTAGCACAGCCCTTTTCCCAGCACATAACACAGGATGGGAGATCGCCTGGACACTGCACAGCCGTTACTTCTGTCCTATACAACAGACTAGCACAGCCCTTCTCCCAGCACATAACACAGAAGGATGGGAGATCACCTGGACACTGCACAGCCGTTACTTCTGTCCTATATAACAGACTAGCACAGCCCTTCTGCAGCACATAACAACATAGAAGGATGGGAGATCACCTGGACACTGCACAGTCATTACTTCTGTCCTATACAACAGACTAGCACAGCCCTTCTCCCAGCACATAACACAGAAGGATAGGAGATCACCTGGACACTGCACAGCCGTTACTTCTGTCCTATACAACAGACTAGCACAGCCCTTCTCCCAGCACATAACACAGGATAGGAGATCACCTGGACACTGCACAGCCGTTACTTCTGTCCTATGCAACAGACTAGCACAGCGCTTCTCCCAGCACACAACACAGAAGGATGGGAGATCACCTGGACACTGCACAGCCGTTACTTCTGTCCTGTACAACAGACTAGCATAGCCCTTCTCCCAGCACATAATACAGAAGGATGGGAGATCACCTGGACACTGCACAGCTGTTACTTCTGTCCTATACAACAGACTAGCACAGCCCTTCTCCCAGCACATAACACAGAAGGATGGGAGATCACCTGGACACTAAATAGCCGTTACTTTTGTCCTATACAACAGACTAGCACAGCCCTTCTCCCAGCACATAACACAGGATGGAAGATCACCTGGACACTGCACAGCCGTTACTTCTGTCCTATACAACAGACTAGCACAGCCCTTCTCCCAGCACATAACACAGAAAGATGGGAGATCACCTGGACACTGCACAGTCATTACTTCTGTTTTATACAACAGACTAGCACAGCCCTTCTCCAAGCACACAACACAGAAGGATGGGAGATCATTTGGACACTAAACAGTCGTTACTTCTGTCCTATACAACAGACTAGCACAGCCCTTCTCCCAGCACATAACACAGAAGGATGGGAGATCACCTGGACACTGCACAGTCATTACTTCTGTCCTATACAACAGACTAGCACAGCCCTTCTCCCAACACACAACACAGAAGGATAGGAGATCACTTGGACACTAAACAGCCGTTACTTCTGTCCTATACAACAGACTAGCACAGCCCTTCTGCCAGCACGTAACACAGAAGGATGGGAGATCACCTGGACACTGCACAGCCGTTACTTCTGTCCTATACAACAGACTAGCACAGCCCTTCTCCCAGCACATAACACAGAAGGATGGGAGATCACCTGGACACTGCACAGCCGTTACTTCTGTCCTATACAACAGACTAGCACAGCCCTTCTCACAGCACATAACACAGAAGGGTGGGAGATCACCTGGACACTGCACAGCCGTTACTTCTGTCCTATACAACAAACACAGCCCTTCTCACAGCACACAACACAGAAGGATGGGAGATCACCTGGACACTGCACGGCCGTTACTTCTGTCCTATACAACAGACTAGCACAGCCCTTCTCCCAGCACATAACACAGAAGGATGGGAGATCACCTGGACACTGCACAGTCATTACTTCTGTCCTATACAACAGACTAGCACAGCCCTTCTCCCAACACACAACACAGAAGGATAGGAGATCACTTGGACACTAAACAGCCGTTACTTCTGTCCTATACAACAGACTAGCACAGCCCTTCTGCCAGCACGTAACACAGAAGGATGGGAGATCACCTGGACACTGCACAGCCGTTACTTCTGTCCTATACAACAGACTAGCACAGCCCTTCTCACAGCACATAACACAGAAGGATGGGAGATCACCTGGACACTGCACAGCCGTTACTTCTGTCCTATACAACAAACACAGCCCTTCTCACAGCACACAACACAGAAGGATGGGAGATCACCTGGACACTGCACGGCCGTTACTTCTGTCCTATACAACAGACTAGCACAGCCCTTCTCCCAGCACATAACATGTGAAGCACATAGTACCGGATAATTCGTACATCATTTTATCTGAACACTGATAAGAAGTGTTTGAATCTGTGTGTTATATTATGCTCAGAACTGCACCTGCCCTCTGGAACTCTCTCCCTCGTGCTGTCAGGCTTTGCCCTAATCTTTCTTCCTTAAATGCTCCCTGAAGACTTTTCTGTTCAGCGAAGCAGCCCACCCAACTCAGTAATAATTTAATTTCACTTCCCTCATCCAACTCTGCCTAAACATCTTTCTCAATCTTGCAAAATCATTACTACCACACATTTCAAAACAGTTGACTGTAATAGTTATCTTAACTATACGAGTAATCACTACAACTCTTGGCTTAA
The DNA here is from genome assembly GCF_027579735.1 of Bombina bombina. Lineage (NCBI taxonomy): Eukaryota > Metazoa > Chordata > Amphibia > Anura > Bombinatoridae > Bombina > Bombina bombina. The sequence goes on from NC_069504.1 coordinate 1,149,558,228, forward strand.
TAACATTCCATATGGGCAGTTCAAGAGGATACGCAGGAACTGTAGTTATATTGAGGATTTCGAACAACAAAGCGAAGTCCTAAAAGCGAAGTCCTGAACGAGCAAAACTTGACAATAGAAATCTATACTTTACACATAAACCGAGGAATAATAAGGCAAATACCTTATCAGCCGATTATTCCAATCCTTTGTTTATTACTCAATTTAATGTTAATCATACCAAAATCAAACGCATCATCAAAAAACATTGGAGTATAGTAAAAAAAGATCCAATCTTAGGAAAACTGGTAGATCCTGAACCCAAATGTGTTTTTAGACGAGCTCCGACACTCAAAAGCGTTTTAGCACCTAGTAAGGTGGTTGTCCATAAACGTAGTACAGGAATAAATGCACATGCAATAACCAAAAAGAATGGAATAGGGAAATGTTCTTTGAAAAACTGTAATATGTGTAAATATATCTCATTTGGTAGTAAAACTTTAACATCCAGTGTCACTAAGAAATCATACAATATCCACCAATTTATAACATGCACCTCAATTTACGTCATTTATTTATTAACCTGTAAACTGTGTGGGATCCAATATGTGGGTCGCACATGTAGGGTAGTCAGGAATAGATGGAACGAACATCTAAGGAACATTAAAAACAAGTACCAACATCATAGTGTTCCTAGACATTGTAACAATATACATAAACGAACCACCAATACATTTAACATTTGTCCAATTGAGATGATTCCTCATTCCCATCTGTATAATAGATTCAATAGGTTGAGACAGAGGGAAACGTTTTGGATTTATAAGCTTAGGACACTCTTTCCCTATGGTCTTAACCTAAACATGGATCTAGCTGCTTTCTAAACCCTCTTCTTCTATATATATAGGCCTGCACATAATTAATTAAGGCACTAACTGGTATGAATATACCTACCTTCTCCTAATATATTACTCTTTATATAGCACATATGTCCTTCCATTTCTTTTGCTTTCTTCTATCACTCATCACGAATTGCCTATTGGCATAGTTACAATCCATATTGTATTACTAAGACCAGTAATATTGGTCACACTTATTGTATATTATTTATGTCCCTTTAAGAAATATATTATTTTTCACGTTTAGTGGTCATCCGATATCCAATCCTGTTCATATAATGTTATAACACTGGTAGCTTCTTATTTGTCCCTTTAAGGAATTTATTACCAATTCTAATTTTTTTTTTTTTTCCTTTTCAAACAAGCTTTATTCATTGATATGAGTTATACAGAGTTGAACAGTACAAAGTGGTTATGCCAGATCAATATAAACAGATTTAAAATATGTTGTGAAAGTTCCAACCCTCCCCGAAAGTCATTACATTCTGCTGTGGTCATTTGGGGTTAGGGTGAAGGGTGGCAGTCTTTGAGTATTTTTATTGAAGGTATCACTCTTGTCAGCGAGTGTATTACTTTGGTCCATTGATTTTGAGCTTGTTCTCTCACTAATTAAAGTGAGCTGCTAAAAATAAATAAAAGAAAAAAGAAAAAACAAAACATCCAGCAATACAAACAAGTTATATACTAACAATTTATACATCAGGTATTCTCGTTTTAATGTCACTGAAGATTCCCAGCAGAAATTTTACACAGAGCTGGGTATATCTGAAATCCTGATGATTGCACTCAGATGAGTGCAGGGGTGAAGAAGTGGTAGTGGGGAGAAAGAGAGGGGGGTAAAGGGGGGGTGGAGAAGGAGAGAGAAGAGAAAAAAAAAAAAAAAAGGGGGGGGGGAAGGGGGGAGGGAGGTCTACTGGGTTCAGCTAGCAGATGTGAGTCAGCGCGGGTTACCTCTGGGGGCTAGAAATCTACAATCCCCTACCTTCCCATGTTAGTACCATCATCTCGTGTGTAGTTAGTTTACCGGTTTTTAGGTAGTGGTAGCGTTCCAATCTTAGTAGATCCCCCACTCTAGCTCTCCACTCCTGAACGCTAGGGACTTGTGGGCTTTTCCAGTAAGCTGGGATGAGCGCTTTTGCTCCATTTAGCATCAGAATGAGCAATGAGTATTTATCTGCCCTCGTGATCTTAGGTAGCTCGTGGTAGATTAAGTATGTTGGTTTTGGGGGAAGTATAACATTCAGAATTTTGCTCATTTCTCCCAGCACCTCCTCCCAGAAAGGTCGTATGTGTGGACACGTCCACCAGATATGCTGGAGAGATCCCTCCTCTCCACAGCCTCTCCAGCACTCCCCACTTGAGTGAGGATAGATTTTGTGTAGCCTTTGAGGGGTTAAGTACCACCTGCTAAGGTATTTATAATGCATTTCTTGTATTTTCGCGGATATAGAGGCCCTTTTGGTTCTCTCAAAGATCTTCGTCCACTCTTTGGGTGAGATCTCTATTTCGAACTCGGTCTGCCAGGTAGTGGTGTATGATGGGAGTGAGGATCCTCCCTTTGTCAGTAAGATTTTGTAGAGTCGCGATATGAGGTGGGTGTTTGTTGTAGAGTGCACAGTAGTTCAAATAGAGTTATGTCTCTACTCAGCGCTCCTTTTTCCTTGCGTGTTTCAAGATAGTGAGCCATCTGTGCAACTCTGAACCATGATGTAAATATGGTCCTATCCCATTCCTCCAACTCGGCCTGTGGTTTAAGTTTGCCTTGTTGTAAGATATTGGAAATGGTTATGTCTGCCAGTTTATAGGAGCTCCCCTGAGTATGTGGTTTAATTTCCATGCCCAGATCTGGGTTTTCCCTTATCGGGATATTTGGTGATTCAAGGGTGGACACATACTTGCCCTCAGCCAGTATTTTATCCCAGGCTTTGAGAGTATCAGCTATCATGGGGTGTGTTATAACTGGGTCCGGTCGCTTCCCCGCCGAGACCCACGCAAGAGATCCCACATTTCCACGTTTGAGGATCTCATTGTCCAGTTGTATCCACCTCTTGTTATTGGAGTTCCTGCACCATTCCACAATCCTCTGGAGGGAGATAGCTCTTTGGTATTCCCTCAGTAGGGGGATCCCAAGACCTCCACTGTTTCTAGGCAGATATATACCAATTCTAATTTTATTACATTTTATGTTTAATTGCTTATTCTTATTCAATTTTAAGGCTCAATTTTTAGGTCTGATTATATAATGTTATAATACCGGTAGCCAAAAACATTTAATAATGTCCCTTTAAGAAGTACTAACCCTATATACCTACTACAACCCCCTCCCTTTCAAGAATTAGATATTAGGTTCCCAGTTCTCAGTCATATATCCAATATATTATATGATGGTTATTTGTTGCAGGTCACGGCTGTATACATACTACACCTACCTTATATGAGATTGCCCTTACTTAGCACTGAATGTCAGCCCATATGATTACACTTACTGCATGCAGAATTCATATGCATGTAGTCACATCACGGACATTAGCATCTTCACCATATTGGCCATTTTTAATATTAATTCACAGCACTATAAAAATCATTTCCTTTATATTTATATACCCTTAAGGTATTATTAATCATCCATTTATTTTAATATGTTAATTCATAGACTCTATTATTTGATCGAATTATTTTGTAAGCACATATCACGAGATGTTATTAACCGCTTTTATGCCACTTGCCCATGTACTATGATGTTAGGAATGGACTTAGTGTGTTCCGCTCCCCTCATCATTCATTTACCGACAGGCCCCACTAATAGATTGACTGTCAATCCTCACTTTTGTCCATCCACATTCACGCCCCCATTACACGGGTGTACGTCACATTGTCCACCCTCTTTGCTTTCATCTATCCACTTGATTGGATCTTTGATTTTTCCGGCCACTCTGATTGGCCCACTCATACACACCCCTGTATCGTAATCCACACACCCCTTGGCTAACATTCACGCGATCAGCTCAGACGCCGTGTCATGTTGCTATGTTAATCTTAACTGATCTTTCTAAACAGCGCGAGTGATGTGGTCTACAATCTATAGATATCACTTCAATAGGTAATTATAAATTTGGCCTGACTGGTCTAGAGGTTTTGGGCGTGACTTTAACCACACCCCCCCCTCTCTGTCATCAAACCTGTTTCGAGATTGAAACAGGAGGGTTACTATGGAAACATGAAGCGTCTATTATAGTCGCCCTCTAAACTAATAAACATTTTAATTATTATTTCTTTATATTCCCCAAACCAGTAAAGGAGTAATATATGTAACTACTTTATCAATAATAAAAAATATTGGTATGCTCAAAATTAAATGTAATAAAAAGTTGTTACTAATAAAAGGCTGTTACTATTAACAGTTCATACCACTATTAGACTAAGCCAGGGTTGCAAATGATAACACACTAGAATTACTTTATGTCTCTAATAAGATATCATATTTTGTTGTCTTTGGAAAATGATTGCTTATATAGCATATTACAATAGGTTCTGCAGATTTTATAGAATTTTATATAGTTTTAATCAAAACAATGTTATAAATAAAAACTGCTGTTCACCTTATTATGTGTATAATGGTATACCCCAATTAGGGTGTGGATTTTGTTCCGATTAATGATTGGTTCTTGTTTATTTTAAATATGGCAGTTGAGAGTATGTTTGTATAGCCTGATGAAACAGTGTTTAACACTGAGAAACGCGTTGCTGTTTTTAATTTGGAATACATTTTATCTTACTTTTTAACTCTCTACCTGCTGCATCATTTTGGCCCAGGCCAATTATATTGTATTACCATCCATTTGGAACTTTTTGGATCTTTGGTGTGAGCTATTTTGGACACTGATTTGCTCCCATTATACCTCCTTGGATATCCCTGGACTCTCCCTGGCGAGACGAGGAATCCCATCTGACGACACACTTCAAAAGAGGTCTACCGGACGACGTGTGGTTCCGGACTGCGAATACTGCACATTGGTGCCTTATACTGTGTGAGTAGGATTCTTGTGATCCAATTGTTGCTTTTATCTATTTTTATGATCTGCACCATGTGGCGCCCTCTATCCTTTCCTTCCACTGATAAGAAGTGTTTGAATCTGTGTGTTATATTATGCTCAGAACTGCACCTACCCTCTGGAACTCTCTCCCTCGTGCTGTCAGGCTTTGCCCTAATCTTTCTTCCTTAAATGCTCCCTGAAGACTTTTCTGTTCAGCGAAGCAGCCCACCCAACTCAGTAATAATTTAATTTCACTTCCCTCATACAACTCTGCATAAACATCTTTCTCAATCTTGCAGTCCTCACCTCCTGTTTCTCAACCTCCTACCCTGCTAGATTGTAAGTTCCCACGGGAATAGGGCCCTCAATTCCTCCTGTATGTGTTTGTAAAATGTTGTCTTGTCTCTTACAAGTTTTATATTATTGTTTTATTTAAATGAATTGTACCCATGGACAGCGGTACAGAATATGTTGGCGCTTCATAAATAAAGTATAATAAAATAATAAAAGTACTGTTTGAGTTTACATAATCAGATAGTGTGAAATCATTCCTGGTGTACAAATTCATCCTGTGCACTGACACATTCAAGATGGTTATGTATATTTATTTACAATGTGACTTACCACCATAATATTCACACTGGTGGCTAATCAATACCTTTAGACAAATTAAATTATTAAAATAAAATATTTCACTTTTTTCTCTATAGTTTGTCATGTTAAAGGTTTTTAATCAAAGTAATCTTCAATATCAATATTGGGATCCAACAGGTCTTCTCCATAAGCTGAGAGATCCATTTGATTTAAGATTAAGTTTTCAAACGTTTCTTCCAAGTCTGTCTCTCCAATCAATATGGCTCCCATCATCCGTCCGTTCTGCATTACGACTTTCACATATTCCAGCCCTCTTGTACACCTCAGCATCAGTTCGTGGTCATTCCCAAGACCCTGAGCATTGTACTTGCCCAACAAAATGACCTGAAAGACGTAAGTAGAAGGGTTACTGGCAAACGCGTCTTTCACTCAGGTTGTTTAGGTTTATCTATCTGATAGCTACAACCCCGAGTGCCAAAGAGAGCTGCAATACATCCTCTTCAGCAGCCAAGGGATTAAACAAAGATCTACTTAAAACTCCCAGCACCAAAAAGCAGAAATATGGAAAACACTGGCCTCAAATTAAGTTTATACTTTTTGTATATTTAACCAGACAAATATTTTTTTTTACCAGGGGATTTATTAACAGGGTTATTTAGATGTTTGCTGGTGCAGCACTAGACTGTGGGAATATTCTCTAATTTGGATATGTTAGAGTCTTTTCCCCCCAAATCAAAGCAACTTTAAATCTTTCAGAACAATCGAGAAGAGGTGGACAGAATATTGTGGAGCCGACAACACCTTTGTGACAACAGGTTACAGAGATACTGAATTCAAAACAGTATTTTAACTATAAACTTTCATTTGAGTTAGGATTCCAACAAAGACAGAACAGACACCCCTTGACCTTCCTTGCTGTAAATCCACAATTAAGTCTTTTCACATTAATAGTTAATTTTATCAGACACCTGACAATCATGGCAAGTCTGCTGGTGGCGACCTGTATGAGTGTCAGGAAGCTGTATAACCCCCAACACTGTCAAGAAAAGCTGCCAGCTCTGGCTAATCTAAATTTCAGTGTGGGCCTTGTCCTGAGAATGACATGATTCTCACGGGACAAGACAAGCCTTCCTGTGCCTACTGCAGGCTGAACTAAAATATATGAATAATGAAAAACCTGTCCTCATTTACCATGGCGAAAGCTAAAGAGAACTGGAAATGCTTTATATTAACTCATGTGCGACTAACTGCAGCCGTTGGTTGGCGCAAATAGACAGAATTTAAGGACAAGTGTGAGATAAAGGTGCTGAAGTTGGTTATGACTCATCCTTGCAAGACCTTAATCACTGCCCTGAGTGTGACCAGTAAGCGGTGGGAGGTTCCTGTACTATATATGATCCTACTGTATCTGCCCCTCCTGTAAAAACTCCAGAAGAAATAAAAGGTTTCTAAAGTTACAAATCTGATCTCTAACCTGAGGGAGGGAGAATGAAGGACATTAAAGTGAGAAGTCTGTACTGTAGTCTGGGGTAGGAGCTCTGTGCAGAGACACGAGAAACAGTTATATACAAAAGGTGACAAAACTCAGTCTCTTTTATTTAGCTGCCCTAGAACAGGGCCCAGGTGGCATAAACACTATTAGATGAATGAACGAACAGCCCTACAAGAGCTTATGTAGTGTAATTTAAGTTCTTTTATTTATCAATCAACAGGATTCATAAAGCAAAAAGGGGAACATATAGAGATACTATATTGAGATACTACGAATCATCTGTATTGACAGTTTTATATGTTTGATATGTGTTCCAGAGAGAATATTAAGACCAAACATATACAACTGTCAACAGAGCTGATTTCTAGTATCTCAATATCTGTGTTGAAATAAGACTAATAATTGTACTCTCTGGGTTTACTCTTTTTAAACCCTACCCCAGAAGGACAGACAACAAAACAAAAAACAAGGGGGAAAGAAAATGATACTAATAATAGCAGTAGTTCCCCCTCTCTCTCCCTTTGTCATTCAGCCTATTGATCCTGCCATATTACAAGTAGGATCAAGTCTGTGTTTCTAAATGGAAATATAACAATGTCTATTTCTTCCTTAGAAAGTGATTTAATGAAAGTTGACCATTTTCCAAAAAAAGACCAGACTTGTGGTTCTAAATTGGTATCTGTGTCTCTCTGTTTGATAATACATTGCTTTTTTTATAAAACTCATTATTTCTGTAAATTTAGGTATTGCTTATCTTTCCATTTGTGGAAGATGAGGCTTCTTATGGACAAAATGAAGGAGTTAATGAGTTTATTATTGGGCAAATCTATATTATAGGGGGAGAGAAGGACTATATTATACTTGGAAAAAGTAAAAGGGGATATCTTTAAGACCGTATTGATCCAGTATTCTACCTTAAGCCACAGTTGTTTTATCTTAGGGCATTCCCACAGCATGTGCATTAGGTCAGCTCCTAATAGTTGACATTTAGGGCATTTGTACCATTTATGTCCCTTATACGGAGTGTAATAGGTCATGTATACGAGTTTGAGATGTGATTCCCTTCAGGAAGACGATAATGTAGTTTCACGCACACTATTAATAGAATGCTTTATATCATGAATATGAGAGTTTACAAGTAGATGTTGCCACTTGTTGAAAATATAAATTTAATTTTCATCTCCTCTAAGTCCCAATAAAGTTGTGTACCAGGTAGAGATAGAAGAAAATCCATTATGAACTAATTTAATCCAAAAACCTAGTTTTACCCAAGTCCAATTCCACCCATGTAGGGTAGTGATATTAAAGGGCCATGATACTCAAGTGTTGAAACACTTGAAAGTGATGCTCTATGTAAAAAAGAAAGATTTTTTTACCTCAAAATGTCCTAAGTATTCAAACCCCATTGCAAAGAACTTTAAGCAGCAAATCAGTATGTCTGTCCCGGGACAGCTAAGGGAGAGAGCTTCGTGCACACTCATTATTTCCCTATTCAGTTTAAGGAAGTTTACTATGAAATCTCATGAGATCACAGTAAAAGAATTCATGACCTCAGCACTGCTGATTGGCTGCTGTTCATTTCTTCATATTTTTTTTTTACCTGAAGCTGGGCAGCAGCTGAGTATAACTTTTTACACAGGACTTACTCTGCTGAGCTGAAGAAATTGTGAGGTAAAATATCTTCCTTTTTAACATAGAGATGCTCAGGTGATATTTTTTGTCAGCTTTTTACAGTTATACTGCATCAGTTTCAAGTGATTTATCATATGAGTATTATGTCCCTTTAAAAATATGTCTTATCTGCAAATAGGCAAAGAAGTCCTTATTATCTAAAAGATACTCTTCTTTCAGGTCAGAGAAAAAATTGAATATTTTTAAATTGAAATCTACAAATTGTGCTAATATAAAGAGCCCCAAGCAGGCCCATTTTTGGAAAACTTTTGTGTAAATTCCATGAGTAAATTCAGGATTTCCCGTAGTAATCGGATGGTTAGAGATATGTAAGGCCCATTTTTATACATATCTTATGCCAGGCTAAGAGTAAATTGTATACCAAGCTTAGGTTTTTAACTGATCTAGGAATAGTTTTAAGATTACAATGAAGGATAGCTATAGGTGAATATGGGTATAAAACATTCTCTTCAAGGTATCAATGACTGACTCTGAGAAGCCACGCTTTGATAATATCAAGCGTTCAATCTCCAGGCAGTCAGCCTCAGAGAAATTAGATTTGGATGATTGAAAGGACCTTGTATTAGAAGGTCCTGTCTCAAAGGCAGAGTCCAAGGTGGAAAGGATGACATGTCCACTAGGTCTGCATACCAGGTCCTGCGTGGCCACGCAGGCGCTATCAAGATCACTGATGCTCTCTCCTGTTTGATTTTGGCAATCAGTCGAGGGAGCAGAGGAAACGGTGGAAACACATAAGCCAGGTTGAAGAACCAAGGCGCTGCTAGAGCATCTATCAGCGTCGCTTCTGGGTCCCTGGACCTGGATCGGTAACAAGGAAGCTTGGCGTTCTGGCGAGACGCCATGAGATCCAGTTCTGGTTTGCCCCAACGATGAACCAATTGAGCAAACACCTCCGGATGGAGTTCCCACTCCCCCGGATGAAAAGTCTGACGACTTAGAAAATCCGCCTCCCAGTTCTCTACACCTGGGATATGGATCGCTGATAGGTGGCAGGAGTGAGTCTCCGCCCAGTGAATTATCTTGGATACTTCTAACATCGCTAGGGAGCTTCTGGTCCCCCCTTGATGATTGATGTAAGCCACAGTCGTGATGTTGTCCGACTGAAATCTGATGAACCTCAGTGTTGCTAACTGAGGCCAAGCTAGAAGAGCATTGAATATTGCTCTTAACTCCAGAATATTTATTGGGAGGAGTTTCTCCTCCTGAGTCCACGATCGATGAGCCTTCAGGGAATTCCAGACTGCACCCCAACCTAGAAGGCTGGCATCTGTTGTTACAATTGTCCAATCTGGCCTGTGAAAGGTCATATCCTTGGACAGATGGACCCGAGATAGCCACCAGAGAAGAGAATCTCTGGTCTCTTGATCCAGATTTAGTAGAGGGGACAAATCTGTGTAATCCCCATTCCACTGACTTAGCACGCATAATTGCAGTGGTCTGAGATGTAGGCGCGCAAATGGCACTATGTCCATCGCCGCTACCATTAAGCCAATCACTTCCATGCACTGAGCCACTGACGGGCGCGGAATGGAATGAAGAACACGGCAGGAATTTAGAAGCTTTGATAACCTGGACTCCGTCAGGTAAATTTTCATTTCTACAGAATCTATCAGAGTTCCTAGGAAGGACACTCTTGTGAGGGGTGATAGAGAACTCTTTTCCTCGTTCACTTTCCACCCATGCGACCTCAGAAATGCCAATACTATGTGCGTATGAGATTTGGCAATTTGGAAATTTGACGCCTGTATCAGGATGTCGTCTAGATAAGGGGCCACTGATATGCCCCGTGGTCTTAGGACCGCCAGAAGGGACCCCAGAACCTTTGTAAAAATTCTTGGGGCTGTAGCTAACCCGAAGGGAAGAGCCCCAAACTGGTAATGCCTGTCTAGAAAGGCAAACCTTAGGACCCGATGATGGTCTTTGTGAATCGGTATGTGAAGGTAAGCATCCTTCAAATCCACTGTGGTCATGAACTGACCCTCCTGGATCATAGGTAGGATGGTCCGAATAGTTTCCATTTTGAATGATGGAACTCTGAGGAACTTGTTTAAGATCTTTAGATCCAAAATTGGTCTGAAGGTTCCCTCTTTTTTGGGAACCACAAACAGATTTGAATAAAATCCCTGTCCCTGTACCGTCTGTGGAACAGGATGGATCACTCCCATTACTAGGAGGTCTTGCACACAGCGTAAGAATGCCTCTTTCTTTATCTGGTTTACAGATAACCTCGAAAGGTGAAATCTCCCTTGTGGGGGGGAAGCTTTGAAGTCCAGAAGATATCCCTGAGATATGATCTCCAACGCCCAGGGATCCTGAACATCTCTTGCCCACACCTGGGCGAAGAGAGAAAGTCTGCCCCCTACTAGATCCGTTACCGGATAGGGGGTCGTTCCTTCATGCTGTTTTAGAGGCAGCAGCAGGCTTTCTGGCCTGCTTGCCTTTGTTCCAAGCCTGGTTAGATTTCCAGGCCGGCTTGGATTGAGCAAAAGTTCCCTCTTGTTTTGAAGCAGAGGAAGTTGATGCTGCACTTGCCTTGTAGTTTCGAAAGGCACGAAAATTAGACTGTTTGGCCCTTGATTTGGCCCTGTCCTGAGGAAGGGTGTGACCCTTTCCTCCAGTAATGTCAGCAATAATTTCCTTCAAACCAGGCCTGAATAGGGTCTGCCCCTTGAAAGGAATGTTAAGTAATTTAGACTTTGAAGTCACGTCAGCTGACCAGGATTTAAGCCATAGCGCCCTATGCGCCTGGATGGCGAATCCAGAATTCTTAGCCGTTAGTTTATTTCAGTCAATGGAGTAGCTGTCTGAAAGGCCCCTTCCAGAGACTCAAACCAGAACGCCGCAGCAGCAGTGACAGGTGCAATGCATGCAAGGGGCTGCAGGATAAAACCTTGTTGAATAAATATTTTCTTAAGGTAACCTTCTAATTTTTTATCCATTGGATCTGAAAAAGCACAACTGTCCTCGACAGGGATAGTGGTACGCTTTGCTAAAGTAGATACTGCTCCCTCCACCTTAGGGACCGTCTGCCATAGGTCCTGTGTGGTGGCGTCTATTGGAAACATCTTTCTAAAAATGGGAGGGGGGGGGAAAAACGGCACACCGGGTCTGTCCCACTCCTTATTAATAATTTCTGTAAACCTTTTAGGTATAGGAAAAACGTCAGTACACACCGGCACTGCATAGTATTTATCCAGTCTACACAATTTCTCTGGCACTGCAATTGTGTCACATTCATTCAGAGCAGCTAAAACCTCTCCAAGCAACACCCGGAGGCTCTCCTTCCTCAGCTTCTGCATATTGTGACGCAGTATCAGACATGGGCCTTAAAACATCCGCACGCTCTGTATTACGTCTAACCCCAGAGCTATCGCGCTTGCCTCTATATTCAGGCAGTCTGGCTAATACCGCTGACAGGGTATTATCCATGATCGCCGCCATGTCTTGTAAAGTAATCGCTATGGGCGTCTTTGATGTACTTGGCGCCATTTTAGCGTGAGTCCCTTGAGCGGGAGTCAAAGGATCTGACACGTGGGGAGAGTTAGTCGGCATAACTTCCCCCTCGTCAGAATCCTCTGGTGATAATTCTTTTAAAGATAACAGCTGATCTTTATTGTTTAAAGTGAAATCAATACATTTAGTACACATTCTCCTATGGGGTTTCCTCTATGTCAGACATGTTTATACAGACTAGCAATGAGACCAGCAAGCTTGGAAAACACTTTAAATCAAGTTAACAAGCAATATAAAAAAACGTTACTGTGCCTTTAAGAGAAACAAATTTTGCCAAAATTTGAAATAACAGTGAAAAAAGGCAGTTAAACTAACGAAATTTTTACAGTGTATGTAACAAGTTAGCAGAGCATTGCACCCACTTGCAAATGGATGATTAACCCCTTAATACAAAAAACAGATTAACAAAACGAAAAATATGTTTTTTAAACAGTCATAACAACTGCCACAGCTCCTACTTTTGAAGCCTTTTGAGCCCTTCAGAGATGTCCTATAGCATGCAGGGGACTGCTGAGGGAAGCTGAATGTCACAGTTTGTAATTTTAACTGCACCAACTGTAACTTTTATACTATAACAGTGGAAAGCCTCAGGAAACTGTTTCTAGGCAAAAATAAAGCCAGCCATGTGGAAAAAACTAGGCCCCAATAAGTTTTATCACCAAAGCATATATAAAAATGATTAAACATGCCAGCAAACGTTTTATATTGCACATTAATCAGAGTATATACCTCTGATAGCAAGCCTGATACTAGTCGCTATTAAATCACTGTATTTAGGCTTTAACTTACATTAATCCGGTATCAGCAGCATTTTCTAGCAAATTCCATCCCTAGAAAAACTTAACTGCACATACCTTATTGCAGGATACCCTGCACGCCATTCTCCCTCTGAAGTTACCTCACTCCTCAGACATATGTGAGAATAGCAGTGGATCTTAGTTACTTCTGCTAAGATCATAGAAAAACGCAGGCAAATTCTTCTTCTAAATGCTGCCTGAGATAAAATAGTACACTCCGGTACCATTTAAAAACAATAAACTTTTGATTGAAGAAAAAACTAACTATATTTTACCACTTTCCTCTTACTACCTCCAGCTATGTTGAGAGCTTGCAAGAGAATGACTGGATATGGCAGTTAGGGGAGGAGCTATATAACAGCTCTGCTGTGGGTGATCCTCTTGCAACTTCCTGTTGGGAAGGAGAATATCCCACAAGTAATGGATGATCCGTGGACTGGATACACTTAACAAGAGAAATCTTTGATTTCCTGACTTCTGTCAGAAAAATTTTCATTGATAAGGAATCTATTATGGTTCCCAAGAAAATGACCCTTGTATTTGGAACTAAGGAACTCTTTTCCAAATTTACCTTCCAACCGTGAGATCGCAGGAAAGATAACAACATTTCCGTGTGAGATCTTGCTTGATGAAAGGATGGCGCCTGAACCAGAATGTCGTTCAGATAAGGCGCCACTGCAATGCCCCGCAATCGGAGCATCGCCAACAGGGATCCCAGAACCTTTGAGAAAATTCTGGGAGCTGTGGCAAGGCCGAATGGAAGAGCCACAAATTGGAAGCGTTTTGTCTAGAAATGCAAACCTTAGAAACTTGTGATGGTCCCTGTGGATGGGAACATGCAGGTACGCGTCCTTTAAATCTACCGTTGTCATAAATTGACCCTCTTGGACCAAAGGAAGAATGGAACAAATAGTTTCCATTTTGAAGGATGGCACTTTGAGGAATTTGTTTAGATTCTTGAGATTTAAAATTGGTCTGAAGGTTCCCTCCTTTTTGGGAACCATGAACAGATTGGAATAGAACCCCAGACCCTGTTCCTGCATCGGAAAAGGAACTATCACTCCCAGGTCGGAGAGGTCCCGAACACAGTGTAAGAACGCCTCTCTTTTTGTCTGTTCTACAGATAATCTTGAGAGCAGAAACCTGCCCCTGGGAGGAAAGGTCTTGAACTCTAGTTTGTATCCCTGGGACATGTCCACCGCCCAAGGATCCTGAACATCTCGAACCCAAGCCTGAGTGAAGAAGGAAAGTCTGCCCCCCACAAGATCCGGTACTGGATCGGGGGCAGGCCCTTCATGCTGCTTTTGATTCAATAGCAGGCTTTTTGGATTGTTTTCCCTTGTTCCAAGACTGATTGGGCTTTCAGGAAGGCTTGGACTACTCCTGCTTGGAAGAGGGAGAGGAAGTTATTCCCTTGAAATTTAGAAAGGAACAAATATTACTCTGACGTCCCTTTTGTTTATTTCGCTTATCCTGAGGGAGGAAATGGCCCTTTCCTCCTGTAATGTCAGAAATTATCTCCGTCAAGCCCGGCCCAAACAAGGTCTTTCCCTTGTAAGAAATTGCCAAAAGTTTAGACTTAGATGACACATCCGCAGACCAAGATTTTAACCATAAAGCTCTGCGGACCAGTACGGCAAAACCAGAAATCTTAGCTCCTAGCTTAATAATCTGAAGGGAAGCATCAGTGATAACGCAGATAGCCAACTTAAGGGCCCTTATCCTATCCTGGATTTCTTAGAATAGAATCTGACAACACATCAAACCAGTATGCTGCCGCACTAGTGACAGTAGCAATACAAACCGCAGGTTGCCATTGTAAACCCTGGTGTACATACATTTTCTTGAGCAACCCATCTAACTTCTTATCTATAGGATCCTTAAAGGAACAACTATCCTCTATGGGAATAGTTGTTCTCTTGGCTAGCGTGGAAATTGCCCCTTCCATTTTAGGTACCATCTGCCAAGACTCCTTGATAGAGTCTGCTATAGGAAACATCTTTTTAAATATAGGGGATGGAGAAAAAGGAATACCCGGTCTCTCCCATTCCTTAGCAATAATCTCTGTAGCCCTATCTGGTACAGGAAATACCTCCACCATGGATGGCACGTCAAAATACTTGTTTAGTTTACTAGACTTCTTAGGATTGACTACGACGGTAGTGTCGGAGTCGTCCAGGGTAGCTAAAACCTCCTTAAGTAACAAACGGAGGTGTTCAAGCTTAAACCTGAAAGAAACAACTTCAGTATCAGTTAAATGTATTACACTGTCTGAGTCTGAGATTTCACCCTCAGATGCTACCGGAGTATCTTCCTCTTCAGGTTTCTGGGAAGAAACATTTGGAATAGCCACTACTGTGTCAGCAACCTTATTCGCAGATTGATTACATTTCCTCTTGCGCTTTCCCTGCAGCATGGTAAAGGAAACAACGCATCAGATACCGCTGATGACATTATGGAAGCGATGTCTTGCAAGGTAACTCCAGGTGGAGTAATAGAGGAAGCACAGGGCACTGGCTGTATAAACGCTATATTTTGGAACATATGAGGAGAAAGCTGCGGCATATCTTGAGCATTGTCAGAAGACTCCTGAACAGTATCCGCTCAGGAAAAAGTCTATCCCTGTAATGTAAAGTTCTCTCAATAACATGAGGAACAGAAAGGGATTGGTGGTTCTACATTAGCATCAAAACATAAAGAACATGTAACATCTTGCAGGGTTTCTTGGTCCATCTTTATTCACTAATAAACAGACAAAATTGATATTTTTATTTAGAAAATACCCTCCCCCCAAAAAAATTGTTACTGTCTCTTTAAATTTTAAACGGAAAAAAAATAAAAAAATAACTGCTTTATTTTTCTGTCATTTGAAATAAACAATGACCCCCAAAATAACACCTCAGGCAACTCTACACCTCAGCTTAGTCCTGCTGAGGTGCTTACCTGCCTGCCTACTAACGAAGAATGTGACTTCTAGTTGATTTGGACTCAATGTTTTAACAATTACGGTCCGTAACCGCAACGCTGCTTAATCAGTGACGCAGCTGATTTCCAATGCGGAACACAGGAAGTGACACCAGGCCAGAAAAAAAAAGGCGAGCAATAGGAACTGCCGCCGAATCTAACTCCGCCCATCGTGGGCGTAACCACATGAAACCCCCGATCGGCTAAACGTATTATCACAGCCGCCGGGAGTAAAGTTAAAACACATACACCACCATCACTGAGCCAGATTCTCCTTGTCCACAGTGCATGCTCTGCTGCCCTTAATAAACATTCCCCTATCATAGGTGAATGTGACTTGTCCCCAAAAAGAGTAGGGAAACGGATGTAAGCATTTAAACAGTACTGGAAAATAAATTTTCTATGCTTGTATACAATAAGCAGCAAAAATCAGTGTGAATCTCAAACCCAAATTAAGTTATCGGACATAGAAGAGTCTCTTATTGAAGAAACGTTAATTAGCAACAGCTTTTGTCTTGGTTTGTTCCCTTTTCCATGACTAAAGAGTCTAAAATGTAATAGTCAAAATGGAAAGAACTCTGTGAGTGAATGGGTGTCTTCACTGGGTTTTAGCCAGGATAGGCAGCAAATGTGGGTACCTAAATAAGCCTTCAGGGTTCCCAACTCACTATATACTGTACGAGGAATATAAGTGTATCCCACACTCCCAGACTAGTTTACCAAGCTTGCAATGATTTCCCAGATAACAAAATTCCAGAGTGTCAGCAAAACTTCACCTGTGTTGGGGTCTTCACTAAGATTAAGCATAAAACAGCATATGAGGGTCTACATAAGATTATAAGCAATCAATACTTCATGATACAGAGGAAAAAACAAAATCAACATGCACCCCCCACTCTCAGACTGGATCACCAAACCACAGGACTTAGTCTTCTTCTTGTATATGACTCACAGCAAGAAGTTGTTCTGAAATATATTATCCGCTTACATGGTGGTCTTTTTAGGTTTAAAATGCCTCATACCCTTTAGATTGGCCAGGATTCTTCCTTGTTCCAGTGGAAGCTTTTAAAAAGTGCTGCATCAAAGCTCAGCACACTCAGCGTGAATGAAGACTCGCTGTGTGGAAATGAAGCAGGTTGATGAGAAACCCCGTGGGCTATTCCCTGCTCTGTCAGGCTCCAGGCGTTCGGTCCCCCACGCCAAGGATTCAGCCGCATGAAGAAAAGCAACCTCAGCTGCAACAAATCAAGCTGACCACGTTGTAGCGTCCACGTGCGTGCATGCATGCGTGTTCACGCAGCTCCACCTCCAGCTTAGCTAGTGTAATTATTCTTAATGGCGTTGGAGTTTTATAATTTCTATATTAAATGGTCACATATAATATAAATATAATATATTATACATTCAAAGAGAGTCCTGTTCAGTGTTTTTCAGGTGTTCGTAACTTGCATTGCCTGAACGCATTTCTTTCATATTTGGCAGTAGCTGGAAATGGTGAAAATGTAAAGTAAAAAGTGACTATTTTTGTAGCTATTAAGTGTTGAAAACGGTACTTAACATTAAGAATGACGTGCCGGGGGCGTGTCCTAGCAGCCGCCATGTCCAGACATGAAACTCAGAAGCTCTAGGCCTTATTTAGTTGGTATACTAATTATTCACTTTCCAATTGGAAAATCAGGAGTCTTTCATGTGGAATTGGATGTAGGAAGCAAAGCTGATCCAACTGATATATATGTTGTGCAGTCTGTAATTAAGGAACCGTCTTTTAAGCTGTCTGGACAGGCACGGCAGCTGCCTTCTACCATCAGCATACCCCCCTCCCCCTGCTGGGTAAAGCAGAGCCATTTCACTGCTAATAAGAGGGGGTACAACCACTTGTCAATGTGGATGTGATATCGCATAATGAAATACAGGCCCTCCTGGTTGCGCTAGCCCAGAAAATGGACAACAATTTTGAGTACCTAATGTCTACCACGAGAGTTCGCCCTCGCGTGGAGCCGTCTATGGATTTACAAATGGCGATCGCAATTGAACATGACTTTCAGCATAACTGCTCACAGCCTCCTCTCAGTGTGGCTGTGTCTACTCTGCTTACTCCTGCTCTGCGGGAGATACCGCCCGTGGAACTGCTTGAAGTTAATACCCTGTACCAAATAAGTGGAGGCTCGGAAGACGCATTTGTCAATATTTCTCTAGGGATTGAGAAAACACCTGAGGAGAAGCGGCTTAATGCGGGGGTGGATGTGATCAAACACCTGATGTGCCGTATTGTGTCAACTAGGGCTCCGGTGATGACCGGAGACCTAATTTTTCCTGTGGGTCCCTCACTAGCAGGATCAGATGCGACACTGATCTTTTATACTCACCTGCAATCTTCATCTCTAGCGGCTCAGATTTGCCTCGAGGAGCGCTCTCGACGGCACCCTTTTTTCAGATTCTCCATATTGAGCCCTTATCATGACAGTAGTAAGTTCAGTCACACCTGAAGAGGGATTGGGTAAACTTACCCCGACATGGGCAGTCTCAATATACTTTGCAGATTGCCGTAAGAAAAAGTTGACTCTTTGGTTTCATATCTAGTTATGGAGTTAAATTACTGGCTGCTACTCACTCTGCTCAGATAGAGGAATTATCACCAAGGTCTTCTCATAGACAGTCACACTATTCTGGACACTATGTAATATTTAAACCCATATATGTGGTTTGTCTCATTTTTCCTTATAGCTCTTCCTCTGTCAAGGATGACAGTTTAGTCTGATGTT
The DNA here is from genome assembly GCF_027579735.1 of Bombina bombina. NCBI lineage: Eukaryota > Metazoa > Chordata > Amphibia > Anura > Bombinatoridae > Bombina > Bombina bombina. The sequence goes on from NC_069504.1 coordinate 1,149,576,954, forward strand.
TTATTGAGAGTCCTGGTTATTAGTTCGATTCACCCTACTTACTCTGTGTTCCTTATATATATAACCTGTCCGACGAAATACGTTAATGTTACATAAATAATCTGTACCTTTAGAGCTAACTATACATTGAGTCTCTCTACTCAGAAATCACAGAAAAGGGCTATTACAGCTTGTAGTTACTCTTTAGTTGGATATACGAGTATACCCCTCTGTTGCAACATCACATTTACTTTAGCACACAAAGTAAATTCTGTGAGCAGGGTTATAGCACTAAACTATAGAGAGTTACAAAAGATTGGGAGCTACTAGGGGGGGGGACTTTGTTACTTGTTTAGATCTCCCAAAACTTTTTGAATTTACATTCACCTCCTATCCCAACTCCTCTCCCTTATCTGCATCCAGCAACAGTGGCCAAATACACTCAGTGTATTCCCTCTACCATAAGAAACCATGGTATACACATCCCTATGAACTAAACTTACAAGCTATCCCATGCTCTCATAGACTCTAAATCTCCCCAGTGCTCAGGTATTTGATTTCAGACTTATGTGTTTATGGTCAATAGCTGTGTGCTTAGATGCAACAGACTTTATTTTCACTTAAAAGGGCTGTATCGCTATTAGACACCTTCCACTTTTGCTTAAATGAAGATCTTATAGTTTGAAAGACTTATACAGTTTTGTTACTCCATTTGCATCCATATGTTTGAGATTATTTATATTAAGCTATAAGTCTATGATCCCTGCATATGCAAGATTAAGGAGCAAGCCCGGCATAAGCAACACAATCCTATCCCCTTTCTCAACACTTCAGAAGTCTATGTGATTTAGCCAATGTATAGCACAAGGCACTATCCTCTCTAATACACATTCAGATAATATATAGCTCTAATCTTCACGTCTATCTTGTAAAAGAGCTGCATTGTTGGTATCTAGTTCTCTGTACGCTTAGCATAGTCTGCACGGAAGTGGCATTTGTTAGTTAACCTTAATCTATAATTCTAGCCCAGTTTTACTTTATACATTTATTAATACATGAGGTTCTTGATCTTAACATAGGTATACAGTCCGTACAAGCATGAATCTATTTGTGTGCAGCGTCCCTCTTTAATTGTAATATACCCTTAGTTTTGCAAGTGTGGCAGAGATCCTTAGGGACCATAGATTACACTGATTATCCTATAGTTAGTTGCTAATCCCCCTCTTTGGTTAAATGTATATCACTCTAATCCGGTGCTTACCCGCTGATTGTTATTGGCTATTTGAAAGCCCATACGTGGCTAACAATTTGGTTACCATATGCCTTCTTAGTTCCTCGTGCTTAAAAGGCCCATAAGGGGCGGTCCAACTAACCAACCAATTAAGCTATTGTATCCAGAAGATGGAGGTTTGAGAAGCCTATTTGTTGTTATACATTGTTCTGTCTCTTTTTATTTTTTGTTTTATATACAACAATGTTTATTGCATAATGATTGTTACCATTGTATGTTATTCCTTATCGCAAAACCTCAATAAAAAAATATTTCAGGAAAAAAAAAAAGAATGACGCGCCAATAAGTTACATATCTTATAATCTAATGTCATATAGAAAAAAATCATTATCCAGTAAATACTTTTCTAATTGAAAAAACAAAAAGAGGTTGCGAGGATATAAAGATTTAAATACATTACACATACTCAGCGTTATAGTCGCACTGTGTTATCCTGTAGCATTTATATATTTACTGTATATATTTTATATATAACAAGAGGATACCAGGCTACACATTCACCCCCATAGAAAGACCAGCAACTTACAGGGTGTCAATAGAATAAAAGTTACCCAGTTTAACTCTAAATCCTGATCTGAGTGATCAAGTAAAGAATATATCATTCAATTTGAATATAAAATGTTAGACAATGTAATGTACTGTTTTAGCCACAGGGTGGCGGTAGAAGCTTAGGCGTGAGGCTTCTTTTGTGCACAGGTGACTTCCTGTATATGCGCATTAGTGACAATGATCTGTAGATGAAGGGTGTTTGCCCTCCCGAAACGTCACGTTTTATCTTTTAATGATTTCCTAATAAAGGAGAAGTTTATATGAACATTGGTGCTGAGGGCATTTACTATTTGTTATAACTTACAGGGCATGCCGCTGGTCATTAAGGGGTTAAATCGCCCTATCAAATGTATTATATTATCATTACCCATATATATTCTATAGCAGATCCAAGCCACACCAGGAAGGGTTAAAGTCTCTGGGGTAAAGAGTTTATTTTTGGATGTTTTGTGCAATACTTAAAGGGACACTAAACCCAATTTTTTTCTTTCATGATTCAGAGAGAGCAGCAATTTTAATCAACTTATTTACTCCTATTATCAATCTTTATTCGTTCTCTTGCTATCTTTATTTGAAAAGCAGAAATGTAAGGTAAGGAGCCGGCCCATTGTTGGTTCAGCACCTGGGTAGCAATTTCTGATTGGTATCTAAATGTAGCCAACAATCAGCAAATGCTACCCAGGTGCTGAACCAAATATGGGCCGACTCCTTACCTTACATTTCTGCTTTTCAAATAAAGATAGCAAGAGAACAACTATAAAATGATAATAGGAGTAAATTTGAAAGTTGCTGCTTTATCTGAACCATGAAAGAAACCATTAGGGTTTAGTGTCCCTTTAACAGAAGGTGTACAATAGAATATGTCTGTAGTGATTACCAATTCTGCTGCTATAAATAAATTAATACAGCAAGTGCAATAAGTCTGTATTCTTACTTTATAATTGAAGAATTTAGTGACGTGAGCAAAAAGTTCAAAGCAGAAATCCAACTCAATGGCTTCCCCTTGGACCTCAGCTGCGATACACTTGGCCGCGTACCACCCCATCTGCCGCGCCTGGGTCCACAACCGCATCTGAAACAAAGCATCATAGCTAGTAAGGTATAACAATATAATAATACAGGTTTGCCACTTTTGGGTTCATTATATGGTTACGGCATCAACCTCCCCCTGGGTATGGTAATAAAGGTGTCATTATATGGTTACGGCATCATTCTTCCCCTGGGTATGGTAATAAAGGTGTCATTATATGGTTACGGCATCAACCTCCCCCTGGGTATGGTAATAAAGGTGTCATTATATGGTTACGGCATCAACCTCCCCCTGGGTATGGTAATAAAGGTGTCATTATATGGTTACGGCATCAACCTCCCCCTGGGTATGGTAATAAAGGTGTCATTATATGGTTACGTCATCAACCTCCCCCTGGGTATGGTAATAAAGGTGTCATTATATGGTTACGGCATCAACCTCCCCCTGGGTATGGTAATAAAGGTGTCATTATATGGTTACGGCATCAACCTCCCCCTGGGTATGGTAATAAAGGTGTCATTATATGGTTACGTCATCAACCTCCCCCTGGGTATGGTAATAAAGGTGTCATTATATGGTTACGGCATCAACCTCCTCCTGGGTACGGTAATAAAGGTGTCATTATATGGTTACGGCATCAACCTCCCCCTGGGTACGGTAATAAAGGTGTCATTATATGGTTACAGCATCAACCTCCCCCTGGGTACGGTAATAAAGGTGTCATTATATGGTTACAGCATCAACCTCCCCCTGGGTATGGTAATAAAGGTGTCATTATATGGTTACGTCATCAACCTCCCCTTGGGTATGGTAATAAAGGTGTCATTATATGGTTACGTCATCAACCTCCCCCTGGGTATGGTAATAAAGGTGTCATTATATGGTTACGGCATCAACCTCCCCCTGGTTACGGTAATAAAGGTGTCATTATATGGTTACGGCATCAACCTCCCCCTGGGTACGGTAATAAAGGTGTCATTATATGGTTACGTCATCAACCTCCCTCTGGGTATGGTAATAAAGGTGTCATTATATGGTTACGTCATCAACCTCCCCCTGGGTATGGTAATAAAGGTGTCATTATATGGTTACGGCATCAACCTCCCCCTGGGTACGGTAATAAAGGTGTCATTATATGGTTATGGCATCAACCTCCTCCTGGGTATGGTAATAAAGGTGTCATTATATGGTTACGGCATCAACCTTCCCCTGGGTATGGTAATAAAGGTGTCATTATATGGTTACGGCATCAACCTCCTCCTGGGTATGGTAATAAAGGTGTCATTATATGGTTACGGCATCAACCTCCCCCTGGGTATGGTAATAAAGGTGTCATTATATGGTTACGGCATCATTCTTCCCCTGGGTATGGTAATAAAGGTGTCATTATATGGTTACGGCATCAACCTCCCCCTGGGTATGGTAATAAAAGGTGTCATTATATGGTTACGGCATCAACCTCCCCCTGGGTACGGTAATAAAGGTGTCATTATATGGTTACGGCATCAACCTCCCCCTGGGCACAGAATTACAGGAATCATTACATTAATACTGCACCACAACCCACAGCTTTGCTCGGAGTATGGTAATAAAGGGGTTTTATATGGTTACAGCCTGACCCCTGCCATGGATCATTACACTATTATAACATAACCCTTACACTGGGTACAGTAATAAAGGGACCATTACAGGCTTAAACCACAACACTGCCTTACGCACCATAACAAAGGTTGCATCAACTCAGCGCTGCGGTAATAAAGTGCTCATGGTATGGATCTTGCATCACATCTGCCCTGGGTATAGTATTAAGCCATTTTATTATTACGGCACCACCCTCCTAGGTACAGTAGCAAAGGGATCATGTATGGTTACCTGGTTACTGTAATAACCGCAATTGACAAATAACCATTGTCCTGGGCACAATACCTGCTGCCACAGTGGGCTGATCTCCCAGGATGCAGTGCAAATGTCACCGGCTGCGAAGATGTGCGGCAGTGATGTGCGCATTTGCTCATCTACCTTCAAACCCCCATCATCTGCTAAATCAAACTACAAACAAGATGCAGTTAGCACAGCAGGTAACATAGAACCAAGCAGGCAGAAGGATAAATCACAATGAGTACAACAGGGAATGTCTTACATTATTACCGCAGATGAACGGATCAACATTGGGGACCACACCCGTAGCACTAACCAGAAAATCGCAGCCGTAGATTTTACCATTGGTTAATTCCACATACACAGGCCACTGAGCTGTTGGTAAAACAGAGAGGCGGAAGGTGTGATAAAAATAATGTCACTTGCGGGTTAATTAAAAAAAATATCACTCAAGAAAAAAAAAAAAAAAAAAAAAAAATTTCCTGTTACTTATGGACTTAACTACAAAACACCAGAATAATGCTGGTCAGTAGTCTTGTGCTTGGTTTTATACCGTGACAGTTAGCTTAGTTTACTGTCTCAGGAACAAAAAAGAAAATTTATGCTTACCTGATAAATGTATTTCTTTTTTGACACGATGAGTCCACGGATCATCTAATTACTATTGGGAATATCACTCCTGCCCAGCAGGAGGTAGCAAAGAGCACCACAGCAAAGCTGTTAAATATCACCTCCCTTCCTTCCCACCCCAGTCATTCGACTGAATTAAAGAAGAGAAAGGAAGCAACAAGGTGCAGAGGTGTCTTAAGTTTATAACCAACTAATAACCTGTCTCTTTATAGAACAGGGTGGGCAGTGGACTCATTGTGTAAAAAAATAAATAAATTTATCAGTTAAGCATACATTTTCTTTTCTTTTTAATGACACGATGAGTCCATGGATCATCTAATTACTATTGGGAATCAATACCCAAGCTAGAGTACACAGATAATAAGGGAGGGACAAGACAGGTAACCTAAACGGAAGGCACCACTGCTTGAAGAACCTTTCTCCCAAAAGCGGCCTCAGCCGAGGCAAAAATGTCAAATTTGTAGAATTTTGAAAAAGTGTGAAGAGAGGACCAAGTTGCAGCACGTACCACGTCTAGATTGTGAAGAAGTCGTTCCTTCTAAGAAGAAGGATTAGGACATAAAGAAGGAACAACAATCTCCTGATTAATGTTCCGGTCAGAAACTACTTTAGGGAGAAACCCTAACTTGGTACGTAAAACTACCTTATCTGAATGAAAAATAAGGTAAGGAGAGTCATACTGTAATGCCGAGAGCTCTGACACTCTACGAGCAGATTAAAAAGCATTGTGTCCCAGGGATACAAACTAGTGTTCAAGAACTTTCCTCCCAAGGGCAGGTTTCTGATTTCAAGATTATCTGTAGACCAGACAAAAAGAGAGTCGTTCTTACATTGTGTATGGGACCTCTCCGCCCTGGGAGTGATAGTTCCTGTTCCAACGCAGGAACAGGGTCTAGGGTTCTATTTCAATCTGTTTGTGGTTCCCAAAAAGGAGGGAACCTTCAGACCAATTGTAGATCTCAAGAATCTAAACAAATTCCTCAGAGTACCGTCCTTCAAGATGGAAACTATTTGTTCCATTCTTCCTTTGATTCAAGAGGGTCAATTTATGACAACCGTGGATTTAAAGGACGCGCACCTGCATGTTCCCATCCACAGGGACCATCACAAGTTTCTAATGTTTGCATTTCTAGACAAACACTTCCAGTTCGTGGATCTTCCATTCGGCCTTGCCACAGCTCCCAGAATTTTCCCAAAGGTTCTGGGATCCCTGTTGGCGGTGCTCCGATTGTGAGGCATTGCAGTGGCGCCTTATCTGGACGACATTCTGGTCCAGGCGCCATCCTTTCAACAAGCAAGATCCCACATGGAAATGTTGTTATCTTTCCTGCAAGCTCATGGATGGAAGGTAAATTTGGAAAAGAGTTCCTTAGTTCCAACTACAAGAGTAATGTTCTTGGGAACCATAATAGATTCCTTATCAATGAAGATATTTCTGACAGAAGTCAGGAAATCAAAGATTTTCGATTCTTGCCTAGCGCTTCAGTCCTCTTCTCGGCCATCAGTGGCTCAGTGCATAGAGGTAATCGGTCTGATGGTAGCGGCAATGGACATCATCCCGTTTGCCCGTTTCCACCTCAGATCTCTGCAGTTAGACATGCTCAGTCAGTGGAACGGAGATTATGCCGATCTGTCTCCACGAATACAACTGGAGCAGAAGACAAGGGATTCTCTTCTTTGGTGGTGGTCTTAGGATCATCTCTCCCATGGAACCTGCTTTCGTAGACCCTCTTGGGTGATTGTGACAACAGACGCCAGCCTTCTGGGATGGGGAGCAGTCTGGGGCTCTCTAAAGGCTCAGGGAACTTGGACTCGTCGGAGTCTGTTCTGCCCATAAACATTCTGGAGCTGAGAGCAATCTTCAATGCTCTTCTGGCTTGGCCCCAGTTAGCCTCGGCCCGGGTCATCAGGTTCCAGTCGGACAACATAACTTCAGTGGCTTACATCAACCATCAGGAAGGATCGCGGAGTTCCTTGGCCATGACAGAGGTAGCCAAGATAATTCAGTGGGCGGAGACCCACAACTGCTGTCTGTCGGCGATCCACATCCCAGGAGTGGACAACTGGGAGGCGGACTTCCTGAGCAGCCAGACCTTTCACCCGGGGGAGTGGGAACTCCATCCGGAAGTGTTATCCAGCCTGATTCTCAAATGGGGTCAGCCGGAATTGGATCTCATGGCATCTTGACAGAATGCCAAGCTTCTGAGGTACGGATCGAGGTCAAGGGACCCTCAGGCTGTACTGATAGACGTTCTGGCGGTACCTTGGAATTTCAGTCTTGCATACCTGTTCCCTCCGTTCAATCTGCTACCTCGGGTCATTGCTCAAATCAAGCAGGAGAGGGTGTCGGTGATCCTCATTGCACCGGCGTGGCCTCACAGGATTTGGTATGCAGACATGGTGGACATGTCATCTCTTCCACCTTGGAGACTTCCGTTGATGAAGGACCTTCTACTTCAAGGGCCCTTCCTTCATCAAAATCTAGTTTCTCTGAAGCTGACTACTTGGAGATTAAATGCTTAATTTTATTCAAGCATAGATTTTCCGAATCGGTCATTGAGACCATTATTCAGGCTTGTAAACCTGTGAATAGAAAGATTTAACAAAAGTTATGGTGTAAATATCTATATTGGTGTGAATCCAATTCCTAGAATTCTGTCCATTCTCCAAGAAGGTTTGGAGAAGGGCTTATCGGCAAGTTCCCTAAAGGGACAAATCTCTGCCTTGTCTATTTTGTTACAAAGACGTCTGGCGGACGTACCAGACGTGCAATCGTTTTGTCAGGCCTTGGTCAGGATCAAGCCTGTGTTTAAACCAATTACTCCTCCATGGAGTCTTAATTTAGTTCTTAAAGTTCTTCAAAGGGCTCCGTTTGAGCCTATGCATTCCTTAGATATTAAGCTGTTATCTTGGAAAGTTTTGTTCCTTGTTGCTATTTCCTCTGCTCGTAGAGTGTCAGAGCTCTCTGCATTACAGTATGAGTCTCCTTACCTTATATTTAATTCGTATAAGGTAGTTTCACGTACCAAGTTAGGGTTTCTCCCTAAGGTAGTTTCTGACCGGAACATTAATCAGGAGATTGTTGTTCCTTCCTTGTGTCCTAATCCTTCTCAGAAGGAACGGCTTCTGCACAATCTGGACGTGGTTTGTGCACTAAAATTCTATTTACAGGCGACTAAGGATTTTTGTCAATCTTCTGCTCTGTTTGTGGTATTCTCTGGGAAATGTAAGGGACAGAAAGCTACGGCTACTTCTCTTTCTTTGTGGCTGAAGAATATTATTCGCTTTGCCTATGAAACTGCTGGACAGCAGCCTCCTGAGAGTTACGGCTCATTCTACGAGGGCTGTTTCCTCTTCCTGGGCATTCAAAAATGAAGCTTCTGTGGAACAGATTTGCAAGGCTGCAACTTGATCCTCTCTTCACACTTTTTCAAAATTCTACAAATTTGACACTTTTTCCTCGGCTGAAGCCACTTTTGGGAGAAAGGTTCTTTAAGCAGTGGTGCCTTCCGTTTAGGTTCCCTGTCTTGTCCCTTCCTTATCTGTGTACTCTAGCTTGGGTATTGATTCCCAATAGTAATTAGATGATCTGTGGACTCATCGTGTCATTAGAAAGAAAACTAAATGTATGCTTACCTGCTAAATGTATTTATTTCTTGACACGATGAGTCCACGGCCCACCCTGTTCTTTAGACAGGTTGTTGGTATGTTATAAACTTCAGATACCTCTGCACCTTGTTGCTTCCTTTCTCTTCTTTACTTCGTCGAATGACTGGGTTGGAGGGAAGGGAGGTGATATTTAACAGCTTTGCTGTGGTGCTCTTTGCCACCTCCTGCTGGGCAGCACTGATATTCCCGATAGTAATTAGATGTTCCGTGGACTCATCCTGTCAAGAAAGAAATAAATTTATCAGGTAAGCATAAATTTTGTTTTTTTAGTTTAGGGTCTGGGCAGTAAAAGAGCTAAATGCCCTTTTAAGGGCAATGCCCATACAAATGCCCTTTTCAGGGCAATGGGTAGCTTAAGTTTTTAGATTGTTTTTTTTTTTATTTTGTGGGTTGGGGGTTTGTAATGTTAGTGGGTCTTTATAATTTTTTTCAATAAAAGAGCTGATATATTTAGGGCAATGCCCTACAAAAGACCCTTTTAAAAGGACATGAAACCCAATTTTTTTCTTTCATGATTCAGATAGAGAATACAATTTTAAACAACTTTCCAATTTACTTCTATTATTTAATTTGCTTCCTTCTCTTGTTATCTTTCGCTGAAAGCTTTATCTAGCAAACCTCGGGAGCAGCAGAGAACCTAGGTTCTAGCTGTTAATTGGTGGCTGCATATATATATCAATTGAGATTGGCTCACCCATGAGTTCAGTTAAAAACCATTAGTGCATTGCTGCTCCTTCAACAAATGATACCAAGAGAATTAAAAAAATTAGATAATAGAAGTAAATTAGAAAGTTGTTTAAAATTGTATTCTCTATCTGAATCATGAAAGAAAAAAATTGTGTTTTATGTCCCTTTAAGGGCCATTGGTATTTTATTCTAGATTAGGTTTTTTATTTTGGGGTGTTTTTTATGGGCATTAGAATAGGATTTTTTTTTTAATGTTTGATAATTTGTTTATTTTGTGTAATGTATATTTTTAGGGGTGGTTTTTTTTTTTAGCAAAAGAGCTGTTTATCTCAGGGCAATGCCCTACAAAAGGCCCTTTTAAGGGCCCTTGGTAGTTTATTCTAGAGTAGGGTTTTTTATTTTGGGGTGTTTTTTTTAAGGGTATTAGAATAGGATTAATCTTTATTTTTTTTGTAATGGTAGTTTTTTTATTTTTTGTAAAAGTTAGGTTTTATTTTTATTTTAACTAGGTAGTTAGTAAATAGGTAATAACTATTTACAAACTGTATTTATTTTAAACTAGGTAGACTAGTTAGTAAATAGTTATTACCTATTTACTAACTACCCTGTAAAATAAAAATAAAACCTAAGATAGATACAATGTAACTATTAGTTATTTTGTAGCTAGCTTAGGTTTTATTTCACAGCTAAGTATTTAGTTTTAAATAGGAATAATTTAGTTAATATTTGTAAATTTAATTTAGATCTAATTTAATCATGTTAATGTTAGGGGGGGTTAGGGTTAGGAGTTAATATAGTTAAATTTATCTTGTTGCAATGTGGGGGGCTAGCGGTTTAGGGGTTAATAGGTATTATTTAGTTAATAAAAATATAGCTAAATTAAATTTATAATTATTAACTAAATAATACCTATTAACCCCTAAACCACTAGCCCCCCCACATCGCAACAAGCTAAATTAAACTATATTAACCCCTAAACCTAACCCTAACACCCCCTAACTGTAACATAAAAAAAATATAGCTAAATTAAATTTACAATTATTATGTTAAAGTTAGGGGGTGTTAGGATTACGTTAGGGTTAGGTTTAGGGATTAATATAGTTTAATTTAGCTTGTTGCGATGTGGAGGGCTGGCGGTTTAGGGGTTAATAAATGTAGTATAGTGGCGGCGATATTGGGAGCGGCAGATTAGGGGTTAATAACTGTAGGCAGACGTCAGCGATGTTGGGGGCAACAGATTAGAGGTGTTTAGACTTGGGGTTTATGTTAGGTTTAAACAGTAATTTTATTTCCCCATAGACATCAATGGGGCTGCGTTACAGAACTTTTGTTTCCGCAATCACAGCTGTTTTTTTTTCATTGATGTCTATGGGGAAATCGTGCACGAGCACGTCTCAGCAGCGCTCTGATTGTGTGCGGTATGGAGCTCAACGCAACCATATCGCACGCAAAAAGGCGTATGTTTGAAAACTTGTAATGGCAGCACTATAGGATTACACACTAACACAGTTACATACTAACACAGTTACACACTAACAGTTACACACTAACACAGTTACACAATAACACAGTTACACACTAACACAGTTACACACTAACAGTTACACAATAACACAGTTACACACTAACACAGTTACACAATAACACAGTTACACACTAACACAGTTACACACTAACAGTTACACAATAACACAGTTACACACTAACAGTTACACACTAACACAGTTACACAATAACACAGTTACACACTAACACAGTTACACACTAACAGTTACACAATAACACAGTTACACACTAACAGTTACACACTAACACAGTTACACACTAACACAGTTACACACTAACAGTTACACAATAACACAGTTACACACTAACAGTTACACACTAACACAGTTACACAATAACACAGTTACACACTAACACAGTTACACACTAACAGTTACACAATAACACAGTTACACACTAACAGTTACACACTAACACAGTTACACAATAACACAGTTACACACTAACACAGTTACACACTAACAGTTACACAATAACACAGTTACACACTAACACAGTTACACAATAACACAGTTACACACTAACACAGTTACACACTAACAGTTACACAATAACACAGTTACACACTAACACAGTTACACACTAACAGTTACACACTAACACAGTTACACACTAACAGTTACACACTAACACAGTTACACACTAACAGTTACACACTAACACAGTTACACACTAACACAGTTACACACTAACAGTTACACACTAACACAGTTACACACTAACACAGTTACACACTAACAGTTACACACTAACACAGTTACACACTAACACAGTTACACACTAACAGTTACACACTAACACAGTTACACACTAACACAGTTACACAATAACAGTTACACAATAACAGTTACACACTAACACAGTTACACAATAACAGTTACACAATAACAGTTACACAATAACACAGTTACACGCTAACACAGTTACACGCTAACACAGTTACACACTAACACAGTTACACACTAACACAGTTACACACTAACACAGTTACACGCTAACAGTTACACAATAACAGTTACACACTAACACAGTTACACAATAACACAGTTACACGCTAACACAGTTACACGCTAACACAGTTACACGCTAACACAGTTACACGCTAACACAGTTACACACTAACACAGTTACACACTAACACAGTTACACACTAACACAGTTACACACTAACACAGTTATACACTAACAGTTACATACTAACACAGTTACACACTAACAGTTACACACTAACAGTTACACAATAACACAGTTACACACTAACACAGTTACACGCTAAACACAGTTACATGCTAACACAGTTACACACTAACACAGTTACACACTAACACAGTTACACACTAACAGTTACACACTAACACAGTTACACACTAACACAGTTATACACTAACACAGTTATACACTAACAGTTACATACTAACACAGTTACATACTAACACAGTTACACGCTAACAGTTACATACTAACACAGTTACACACTAACAGTTACACACTAACACAGTTACACACTAACACAGTTACACACTAACACAGTTACACAATAACAGTTACACAATAACAGTTACACAATAACACAGTTACACGCTAACACAGTTACACGCTAACACAGTTACACACTAACACAGTTACACAATAACACAGTTACACAATAACACAGTTACACGCTAACACAGTTACACGCTAACACAGTTACACGCTAACACAGTTACACACTAACACAGTTACACACTAACACAGTTACACAATAACAGTTACACAATAACACAGTTACACGCTAACACAGTTACACGCTAACACAGTTACACACTAACACAGTTACACACTAACACAGTTACACACTAACACAGTTATACACTAACAGTTACATACTAACACAGTTACACACTAACAGTTACACACTAACAGTTACACAATAACACAGTTACATGCTAACACAGTTACACACTAACACAGTTACACACTAACACAGTTACACACTAACAGTTACACACTAACAGTTACACACTAACAGTTACACACTAACACAGTTACACACTAACACAGTTATACACTAACACAGTTATACACTAACAGTTACATACTAACACAGTTACACGCTAACAGTTACATACTAACACAGTTACACACTAACAGTTACACACTAACACAGTTACACACTAACACAGTTACACACTAACAGTTACATACTAACACAGTTACACACTAACAGTTACACACTAACACAGTTACACACTAACACAGTTATACACTAACAGTTACATACTAACACAGTTACACGCTAACAGTTACATAATAACAGTTACATACTAACACAGTTATACACTAACAGTTACACACTAACACAGTTACACACTAACAGTTACATAATAACAGTTACATACTAACACAGTTATACACTAACAGTTACACGCTAACACAGTTACATACTAACACAGTTACACACTAACAGTTACACAGTTACACACTAACACAGTTACACACTAACACAGTTACACACTAACAGTTACACAATAACAGTTACACAATAACAGTTACACACTAACACAGTTACACGCTAACACAGTTGCACGCTAAAAGTTACACGCTAACAGTTACATGCTAACAGTTACATGCTAACACAGTTACACCCTGACAGTTACATAATAACACTTACACGCTAACATAGTTACATGCTAACATGGTTACACACTAACACATAGTTACACACTAACATGGTTACACACTAACACGGTTACACGCTAACATGGTTGCACACTAACATGGTTACACGCTAACACAGTTACACGCTAACATGGTTACACGCTAACATGGTTACACGCCAACACAGTTACACACTAGAACAGTTACACGCTAACACAGTTACACGCTAACACAGTTACACGCTAACACAGTTACACGCTAACACAGTTACATGCTAACACAGTTACATGCTAACACAGTTACACACTAACACAGTTACACACTAACACAGTTACACACTAACACAGTTATACACTAACAGTTACATACTAACACAGTTACACACTAACAGTTACACACTAACAGTTACACAATAACACAGTTACATGCTAACACAGTTACACACTAACACAGTTACACACTAACACAGTTACACACTAACAGTTACACACTAACAGTTACACACTAACAGTTACACACTAACACAGTTACACACTAACACAGTTATACACTAACACAGTTATACACTAACAGTTACATACTAACACAGTTACACGCTAACAGTTACATACTAACACAGTTACACACTAACAGTTACACACTAACACAGTTACACACTAACACAGTTACACACTAACAGTTACATACTAACACAGTTACACACTAACAGTTACACACTAACACAGTTACACACTAACACAGTTATACACTAACAGTTACATACTAACACAGTTACACGCTAACAGTTACATAATAACAGTTACATACTAACACAGTTATACACTAACAGTTACACACTAACACAGTTACACACTAACAGTTACATAATAACAGTTACATACTAACACAGTTATACACTAACAGTTACACGCTAACACAGTTACATACTAACACAGTTACACACTAACAGTTACACAGTTACACACTAACACAGTTACACACTAACACAGTTACACACTAACAGTTACACAATAACAGTTACACAATAACAGTTACACACTAACACAGTTACACGCTAACACAGTTGCACGCTAAAAGTTACACGCTAACAGTTACATGCTAACAGTTACATGCTAACACAGTTACACCCTGACAGTTACATAATAACACTTACACGCTAACATAGTTACATGCTAACATGGTTACACACTAACACATAGTTACACACTAACATGGTTACACACTAACACGGTTACACGCTAACATGGTTGCACACTAACATGGTTACACGCTAACACAGTTACACACTAGAACAGTTACACGCTAACACAGTTACACGCTAACACAGTTACACGCTAACACAGTTACATGCTAACACAGTTACATGCTAACACAGTTACATGCTAAGTTACATGCTAACACAGTTACATAATAACACAGTTACACACTAACAATTACACACTAACACAGTTACATACTAACACAGTTATACACTAACAGTTACACGCTAACACAGTTACATACTAACACAGTTACACACTAACAGTTACACACTAACAGTTACACAATAACACAGTTACACACTAACACAGTTACACGCTAACACAGTTACATGCTAACACAGTTACACGCTAACACAGTTACACACTAACACAGTTACACACTAACACAGTTATACACTAACAGTTACATACTAACACAGTTACACGCTAACAGTTACACAATAACAGTTACACAATAACAGTTACACGCTAACACAGTTACACGCTAACACAGTTACACGCTAACACAGTTACACACTAACACAGTTACACACTAACACAGTTACACAATAACACAGTTACACAATAACAGTTACACAATAACAGTTACACAATAACACAGTTACACGCTAACACAGTTACACGCTAACACAGTTACACACTAACACAGTTACACACTAACACAGTTATACACTAACAGTTACATACTAACACAGTTACACACTAACAGTTACACAATAACACAGTTACACACTAACACAGTTACACGCTAACACAGTTACATGCTAACACAGTTACACACTAACACAGTTACACACTAACACAGTTACACACTAACAGTTACATAATAACAGTTACATACTAACACAGTTATACACTAACAGTTACACGCTAACACAGTTACATACTAACACAGTTACACACTAACAGTTACACAGTTACACACTAACACAGTTACACACTAACAGTTACACAATAACAGTTACACAATAACAGTTACACACTAACACAGTTACACGCTAACACAGTTGCACGCTAAAAGTTACACGCTAACAGTTACATGCTAACACAGTTACATGCTAACACAGTTACACCCTGACAGTTACATAATAACACTTACACGCTAACATAGTTACATGCTAACATGGTTACACACTAACACATAGTTACACACTAACATGGTTACACACTAACACAGTTACACGCTAACATGGTTACACACTAACATGGTTACACGCTAACACAGTTACACGCTAACATGGTTACACGCTAACATGGTTACACGCCAACACAGTTACACACTAGAACAGTTACACGCTAACACAGTTACATGCTAAGTTACACGCTAACACAGTTACATAATAACACAGTTACACACTAACAATTACACACTAACACAGTTACATACTAACACAGTTATACACTAACAGTTACACACTAATACAGTTACACACTAACATAGCATAGGTACACACTAACACAGTTACACACTATCATAGTTACACGCTAACACAGTTACATGCTAACACAGTTGCACACTAACACAGTTACACCCTGACAGTTACACACTAGCACAGTTACACACTAGCACAGTTACATACTAACACATAGTTACACGCTAACACAGTTACACGCTAACACAGTTACACACTAACAGTTACACACTAGCACAGTTACACACTAGCACAGTTACACACTAGAACAGTTACACGCTAACACAGTTACACACTAGAACAGTTACACACTAGAACAGTTACACGCTAACACAGTTACACACTAACACAGTTACACACTAGAACAGTTACACCCTAACACAGTTACACACTAGAACAGTTACACGCTAACACCGTTACACACTAACAGTTACACACTAACATAGTTACACACTAGAACAGTTACATGCTAACACAGTTACACACTAGAACAGTTACACGCTAACAGTTACACACTAACACAGTTACACGCTAACACAGTTACACGCTAACATAGTTACACACTAGAACAGTTACACACTAACACAGTTACACACTAACATAGTTACACACTAGAACAGTTACACGCTAACACCGTTACACACTAACAGTTACACACTAACATAGTTACACACTAGAACAGTTACATGCTAACACAGTTACACACTAGAACAGTTACACGCTAACACAGTTACACGCTAACACAGTTACACGCTAACTCAGTTACACGCTAACATAGTTACACACTAGAACAGTTACACACTAACAGTTACACACTAACACAGTTACACACTAGAAGAGTTACACGCTAACACAGTTACACGCTAGAACAGTTACACGCTAGAACAGTTACACGCTAACACAGTTACACGCTAACATAGTTACACACTAGAACAGTTACACGCTAACACCGTTACACGCTAACACAGTTACACACTAACAGTTATATACATTTCAACAAGTCCTGGACCGGAGATAGGTTAGTTTGGCAACTGATGTGCTATTTATAAGTACAGGCTTGAGAGCTCCTGCAGAAGGAACAGGAATACGCACAATAAGCTGTGAGACATTTTGTATAATCTAGCAATACGTTATATGGATTTTACTTCTGGCTGATCCTGCGCTACATTCCCAGGTACATAACCTGCATTACCATTTGCAGCCGCAGAGCCGCACTCAGTATTTTCTCTTGTTGGAAACATTGAAGCTGTGACGCCCAAACACTCAAAGTCTTTGTGATTGTAAATTTGCTTTATCTCACACTCTGGCTCAATATGGACACGATGAGAAAACTGAAAACAAAAAAAAGAATACAGTAAACAGTATTAAATAGTTATCTGGCATCTGATCTTCCCTTAGAGTGTCCATCTGTCCTGTAGGTCAACTCCTGCAAAGGTCGTTTACAGCAGACAGGGCCCTCTATTATTTATCGTTCACATAACAGTCTTTTACTATAACAAACACAGCGTTGTTAATAAATAATAAGAAACATAATAACATAAATATTCCAGCACCTGGGCATTACCTGTTCTGTAGCTTTTAGATTCAGACCCTCATGCCAGTCTGGACCTAAAGCGCTGCCGAGACTGCCAGGTTTGCCTGAAAAGAAAAACAAAAGAGAATTTATGCTTACCTGATAAATGTATTTCTTTCCGGATACGGTGAGTCCACAGAATCATCAATTACTGTTGGGAATTTCACTCCTGGCCAGCAGGAGGAGGCAAAGAGCACCACAGCAAAGCTGTTAAGTACACTTCCCTTCCCACAATCCCCAGTCATTCGACCGAAGGAAAAAGGAGAAAAGGAAAATAACACAAGGTGTAGAGGTGCCTGAGGTTAAGGTTAAAAATAACTGTCTTAAAATAAGGGCGGGCCGTGGACTCACTGTATCCGGAAATAAATAAATTTATCAGGTAAGTATACATTTTGTTTTCTTTCCCAAGATACAGTGAGTCCACGGAATCATCAATTACTGTTGGTAACCAATACCCAAGGTAGAGGACACCGATGATTAGGGAGGGACAAGACAGGTAACCTAACAAAAGGCAACACCAAAAACTTCACCTCCTCCTTGCACCAAAGACAAAGAGAATGACTGGTGATTGCGGGAAGGGAAGTGATACTTAACAGCTTTGCTGTGGTGCTCTTTGCCTCCTTCTGCTGGACAGGAGTAATATTCCCTACAGTAATTGATGATTCCAAAGACTCACCGTATCTTAGGAAAGAAACATAAGTAACTAGGGAAAGTCCCCTCCCTGCCCCCTGTGCCAGTAATGTTACGTGTTAAGCTGAAGCTTTTCATATCAATCTAGATGTAAATATTGTCTGGGTATCTTAATCAGCGTGCCTGAAAATGATCAGGAGTAGAATGAGAACATTGCAGGGAACATCTAGGAATAACTAGTTATGTCTCAGAGGCTCCAGCAGTAACACAGACAACTAACTTGTAGCGGCTTCTGTTGTGTACTTCATCCTTTTACAGGTAACAGGGATCTCTGGCTTCGTAGATTTCAGCTGAGAAATCAGAAATTCTGCAGCTCCGGCATCAAAGAAGGTATTGCCTATCGACTTATCCTTTACGGCCCAAATGACTTCACAACCTTCAATTTCATACCTAGAAAGGCAACAAGAAAGTAACTCAGGAAACACATAAAACAGCAGAGGAGCACATGGCATTTCCATTATTAGGAGCAATGCACATGCTATACTGAGCAGAAAAAGTAACATACATCATTACATCCAAAAACCCATAATACATACGCCATTACAGCCCAACACCCATAATACATACTATACATCATTACATCCCAACACCTATGATACATACGCCATTACATCCCAACACCCATAATACATACACCAATACATCCCAACATCCATGATACATACGCCATTACATCCCAACACCCATAATACATACACCAATACATCCCAACATCCATGATACATACGCCATTCGATCCCAACACCCATAATACATACACCAATACATCCCAACATCCATGATACATACGCCATTACATCCCAACACCCATAATACATACACCAATACATCCCAACATCCATGATACATACACCATTACATCCCAACACCCATAATACATACACCAATACATCCCAACATCCATGATACATACGCCATTCGATCCCAACACCCATAATACATACACCAATACATCCCAACATCCATGATACATACACCATTACATCCCAACACCCATAATACATACACCAATAAATCCCAACATCCATGATACATACGCCATTACATCCCAACACCCATAATACATACACCAATACATCCCAACATCCATAATACATACGCCATTACAGCCCAACACCCATAATACATACTATACATCATTACATCCCAACACCTATGATACATACGCCATTACATCCCAACACCCATAATACATACACCAATACATCCCAACATCCATGATACATACGCCCTTACATCCCAACACCCATAATACATACACCAATACATCCCAACATCCATGATACATACGCCATTACATCCCAACACCCATAATACATACACCAATACATCCCAACATCCATGATACATACGCCATTCGATCCCAACACCCATAATACATACACGATTACATCCCAACACCCATGATACATACGCCATTACATCCCAACACCCATAATACATACACCAATACATCCCAACATCCGTGATACATACGCCATTACATCCCAACACCCATAATACATACACGATTACATCCCAACACCCATGATACATACGCCATTACATCCCAACACCCATAATACATACACCAATACATCCCAACATCCGTGATACATACGCCATTACATCCCAACACCCATAATACATACACGATTACATCCCAACACCCATGATACATACGCCATTACATCCCAACACCCATAATACATACACCAATACATCCCAACATCCATGATACATACACCATTACATCCCAACACCCATAATACATACACCAATACATCCCAACATCCATGATACATACACGATTACATCCCAACACCCATAATACATACTATACATCATTACATCCCAACACCTATGATACATACGCCATTAAATCCCAACACCCATAATACATACACCAATACATCCCAACATCCATGATACATACACCATTACATCCCAACACCCATAATACATACACAATTACATCCCAACACCCATGATACATACACGATTGCATCCCAACACCCATGATACATACGCCATTATATCCCAACACCCATAATACATACACCAATACATCCCAACATCCATGATACATACGCCATTACATCCCAACACCCATAATACATACACCAATACATCCCAACATCCATGATACATACACCATTACATCCCAACACCCATAATACATACACGATTACATCCCAACACCCATGATACATACGCCATTACATCCCAACACCCATGATACATACGCCATTACATCCCAACACCCATAATACATACGCCATTACATCCCAACACCCATGATACATATTCCATTACATCCAAACATCCATAATACATACACCCTAACATACCCATAATACATACACCATTATATCCCAACACCCATAATACATATGCCATAACATCCCACCCCACCCCATGATACATACACCATTACATCCAAACACCCATAATATATACACCATTACATCCCACCCCACCCCATGATACATACACCATTACATCCAAACACCCATAATATATACACCATTACATCCATCCCCACCCCATGATACATACGCCACTACATCCAAACACCCATAATTAGGGTGACCATATTGCTGCTTTAAAAAGGGACACCTATGAAAACGACATATGCCAGGGCTGTTTAAAGAAAAGTTTTGTATAAGAAGCCTGACATATGTATTTTTCATATGTGTCCCTTTTTAAAGCGGCAATATGGTCAGCCTACCCAAAATACATACACCATTATATCCCAACACCAATAATACATATGCCATTACATCCAAACACCGATAATACATATGCCGTTACATCCCAACCCCATGATACATAGGCCATTACAACCCCATGATACATAGGCCATTACATTCCAACACCCAAAATACATACAGCATTACATACAAATATCCATAATACATACAGCATTACATGCCCTCAATGATACATGTGCTATTGCATCCCTTACGCCCCAAATTATACATGCGCCATTACATCCCTCACACCCCCAATGATACATGTGCCATTACATACCTCATGCCCTTAATGATAAGTGCCGCCATTACATCCCTCATGCCCCACATGATAAGTGCGCCATTACATCCCTCATGCCCCCAATGATACATGCGCCATTATATCCCTCACACCCATAATGATACAAATGCGCCATTACATCACTCACGCCCTTAATGATACGTGTGCCATTACATCCGTCAGGTCCCCAAAGATAAATGCTTCATTACATTCCTCACGCCCCCATTGATACGTGCACAATTACATCCCTCAAACCCCCGATATGTGCGCCATAACATTCCTCATGCCCCCAATGATATGTGCTCCATTACATCCCTCACGCCACCATGATAAGTGCGCCATTACATCCCTCATGCCCCCAATGATATGCGTTCCATTACATCCCTCAGGCCACCATGATAAGTGCGCCATTACATCCCTCATGCCTCCAATGATACGTGCGCCATTAAATCTCTCACGCCCCCAATGATACGTGCAGTATTACATCACTCACGCCATACGACTACAAATGGGTCCTGTGGATCTAGTGAACCAACTAGCATTTTTACTTAAAGCAAAAAGTTTAATAATTTTTACACACATAAACATACACATACCTATACAAACACATAGGACACTTACACAAGCTCAAGAGCAATGCCCCCATTTCCAACAACTAGTACACGCCTGGCTTTGGTGATATGTCTCTGAAATGTCTGTGACAAAATAAATAACAAATTGTATTAAATACCTACACATTGCATAAAAT
This sequence comes from Bombina bombina, assembly GCF_027579735.1. NCBI lineage: Eukaryota > Metazoa > Chordata > Amphibia > Anura > Bombinatoridae > Bombina > Bombina bombina. The sequence goes on from NC_069504.1 coordinate 1,149,599,567, forward strand.
ACATGTAAAGAAAGAAAAAATAAAAAGCTAACACACAGACACAAATATCAGGTCTTTGGTATTCTTGGGGGGGCGGGGGCAAATGATGAAGGATATATATAGAGAATATATATATATATATGTATACACACACATATATATATATATATATATATACACATATATATATATATATATATATATATATATACACATACACACACACACACACACATATATATATATATATATATATATATATATATACACACACACATATATATATATATATATATATATATATATATATATATATATATATATATATATATATATATATATATAGCAAAAGGAAGAATTTTGCAGACAACGGTCAATATAGATAAAACTTCATCTTTATTGTAGAAAACATTAAAACACTCCAGGGGTCATCACAAGTACACAACACGAGTGTCCGCTAACATGTTTCGGCCCTCAGGCCGTAATCATAGCTAAAGGACTGTGCACCTGTGTTTCTTAAAAAGCAACAGGAACTCTTTGATTGGTTTAAAATTAAAGGCGTGTTGTGTAAAGGTTAACCCTTTGGGAACCAACTTTAATTTACATACATATATGAATGTGTATATTGCCCTTCTAAGAATTAAATCTAATCAATACTAGGTAACCGACGTTATTGCATAAATTACTATACTACTTGCTCATATACAATGTAGAGATTTAAGATGAACTTAGTAAATAAAACATTAGCTATTACAATAATAATGTTAATATTAGCCCTTTAAGTTCATAGTAGAATAAATAATTCTATAGTTCCTATACGATATTTATCGACAGGTAAATCTCACTAGTATACACTTTAAAAAATTCAAGAAGTATGTTTCTTAATCGTCTATTGGTATAACCTAAAGAATTGGGAATAATAATAATAATAATAATCTAAACTGTACTCAACTAGATTATTATCCTAGACTGTACTTAACTAATGTGACTAAGAAATGTGAACAAAGATTTATATCTAGAACATTCCATATAAAATCCGAAAAATTAATTAAGTGTTTAAATTTATCAGACAAAGAGGATAGAGATCAGAAAGCTGTTGGTATTGGATTTATTATAGGTAGACCTTTTATGGTGAACCTAATGTGATGTAATACAGGGAACCAGGGGCTCTTAAAGATGTTTAAAGCTGCTATAATATGAACTGAAACATGGGCATTTACTGAACACATTATTAGGAGAGCATAGACAGACCACTGCAGAAGAGGGAAGGGATATTACTCCCAAAAATTGATCAAATCATATTCCGAATTTAGACCCTTCGGTACACGCGTTTGTAATTTAAAAATCCAGAACATTTCCCTCTTCTGCAGTAGTCTGTCTCTATTGCCCCCTCTAGGCGGACAAAACACTCTCTCAATGGCCTGCCACCTAAGTGTTTCCACACTTTTTTGGTGGTATTTCGCAAAGTGCTGCACCAAGGGGGTAGACGCAACACCTGCCTGGATTGTGGACAAGTGATTTCGGATACGTACTTTTACCTCGGTGGTCGTGAGCCCAACATATTGTAGGTGGCAACTAGTGCAACTCAGGGCATAAACTACATACGTGGAGGTACATTTGAGGCAAGACTGTATGGAATAAACCTCTCCAGTAACTTCAGATCTGACACTATCAGACTGTATTACATATTCACACACCCTACATTTATTTAGGCACTTGAAGGTGCCTTTATGGGTCAGCCAGGAACTTTGTCCCCTGTCAGTTTTAGGGAGAACAGAGGGAGACAGTAAGTTACCAAGTGTAGTTGTTTTTCTATAGGAACAGCGCAGACCTTGAGCAATACAATGCTCTAGTTTGTCATCAGCCGCCAGAAATGAAAAATGTTTTTTAATAATTTTACATAT
>NC_069504.1:1149611449-1149613949 GCF_027579735.1 Bombina bombina
ACAGCATCCAATCAGCATCAGCAGTGCTGAGGTCATGAACTCTTTTACTGTGATCTCATGAGATTTCATTGTAAACTTCCCTAAACTGAATAGGGAAATAACATGCACGAGGCTCATCCCTTCAGCTGTCCCAGGACAGACATACTAAAATGCTGCTTAGAAATCCTTTACAATGGGAGGTGGCTACTGAGGAACTTTTGAGGTAAAATATCTTTCTTTTTTACATAGAGATGTTCATGTGATATTTTCTAGTCAGCTTTTTACAGCTATGCTGCATCACTTTCAAGTGTTTAAACATTTGGGTATTATGGCCCTTTAAGTACACTCTTAAAGCAGCAATAGCTTTTACTGGAAGCATTTTTGCTTATACATTCTATTCAAATTTAAAATGCACCAGTATGTATTCTGTCTGGAATGTCCCGTTAATATTGATGAAGAAGCCTTGTATGTTTGACTGCAGTTTTTTCACTATAAACTGTAACACTTTATTTTAATGTATTCATGTTGTGTTTGGTGCATTTTTATTTTTTTTAAACTCTCACTCTTTACATTCGGTCTCCACTTACGCTAGTCCGACGCACGTACATTTAGTTTGCATTTGAATGAATGCGCTTACTTTCAAATTGAAATACGTGCATAAGTTAGCACAGGCACAATATTGGTTATCCTGACTTAAAGGGACAGTCAAGTCCAAAAAAAACTTTTATTTTTCAAGAAGGGCATGCAATTTTAAACAACTTTCCAATTTACTTTTATCAACAATTTTGCTTTGTTCTCTTGGTATTCTTAGTTGAAAGCTAGACCGAGGAAGGCTCATATGATAATTTCTAAGCCCTTGAAGACCGCCTCTAATCACATGCTTTGTATTTGCTTTTCACAGCAGGGGAGAGCTAGTTCAGGTAAACCCTATAGATAACATTGTGATCACGCCCGTGGCTAGTGGCAGACACTGCACTAATTGGCTAAAATGCAAGTCAATAGATAATAACTAAAAGTCATGTGATTAGGGGCGGTCAGAAGATGCTTAGATACAAGTTAGTCACAGAAGTAAAAAGTATATTAATATAACATTGTTGGTTTTGCAAAACTGGGGAATGGGTAATAAAGGGATTATCTATCTTTTTAAACAACAAAAATTCTGGTGTTGACTGTTACTTTAACGTTAGCAGGCCACTTCTAATGTAGCCCATAGTTAGGTGCATGATTAAACAATTATACTAAACTGGTGGGTGAGGAACAGACAAACTCTGCTAGCGAGGTGCGGTTGTTAAAGACAGTTTAATGTCAAAAGTTATACACCATGGCAGGACTGAGCACAGCAACAAGACATAAGGTAGTTATACTGCATCCGCAAGGTCTCTCCCAGGCAGAAATTTCAAGACAGACAGTGATTTCCAGATGTGGTGTCCAAGGTCTTCTGAAGAAGCACAAAGAAACAGGCACATCATGTCTACTTCCCCTCACAATCAGAAGATGTTCAGCAGTGCCATCAGCTCAAAATGGGCAGAAACCAGTGGGACCCTGGTACACCCATCTACTGTCCAGAGAAGTCTGGTCAGAAGTGGTCTTCATGGAAGACTTGTGACTAAAAAGCCATAACTCTGATGTGAAAACAATCCTAAGCAACTCAACTATACATGAAAAAATAGGCATTGGGGTGCATAAAATGGCAGCAGATTCTCTGTACTTATGAGTCAAAATGTAAGACTGGAGAACAATACAAGAACAAGTGTCTGCAGGCAACAGTGAAGAATGGTAGATGTTCCTTGCAAGTTTGGAGCTTCATTTCTTCAAAAGTTGGGGATTTGGTCAGAATTAATGGTCTCCTCAATGCTGAGAAGTACACGAAGAGAAAGAAGCAACTGAGGCTGCCTAAATCCACATAAGAACTGTGGTTAGTTCTCCAAGATGTTTGGAACAACCTACCTGCCAGGTTACCCCTTCCCACTGTTAGGATGTTCCATGCTATCCTAACTGTGGTGGGCTTTAGCACCGTTTGGCTGTTCTGAAGCCATAGCTGCTTGCTAAATGGGATCATGGGCTGGAGGGCGTGTCTAGCGTCATAGGCACTCCCACCCCGACCCCATCAATGAAATCACGTGATTGCATGAACAATCGCGTGATTTAAATTTTTACTTATTTGTTTACATCTGAACTTTGTCCCATCAGGAAAGGGTTAACATACTGTGTGCAAGTGCACCTAAAAGAACTGATGTTTTGAAGGCAACGGGTGGTCAAACCAAATATTGATTTTTCTTCTGTTCACACACTCCGCATTTTGCTCATCGATTAAAATAAAGTAGTAACATTTCTATTTTTGAAAGCATTTTGTACAGCAGTTTATATTCACACATTATTTGGGAGATATGATTTATAATCATTTTTTTACATCTAGGGCATTTGTCTCCAGTGGCCCAGGGATAAGTTTTTTTAAATCAGAATAATTCTACTTAGTATAGCGAAGCTGTGTACAAAGCCTACAAATTATAATAATTGTGTT
>NC_069504.1:1149621449-1149632474 GCF_027579735.1 Bombina bombina
AGATAAATTTCAGTTAGTTACATTTTCCTTCCTAATGTATCATGTGACAGCCATCAGCCAATCACAAAATGCATTTACATATATTGTGCACTTTGCACATGCTCAGTAGGAGCCGGTGCCTCAGACAGGGTGCAAATAAAAAGATAGTGCACATTTAGATAATGGAAGTGAATTGAGCTATTTAAAACTGCAAACTCTATCTGTATCATGAGTTTAATTGTAACTTTACTGTCCCTTTAACGTTACAGAGTTGCGTGAGATGCTGGTGCTTTATAAACAATAATTATTATACAATAACTCAATAAAAGTTAGATTTGCAAGGCCTACAAATGATCCAAATGCAGCAAGATAAATGTTATGTGCTGCTGGTGATGACTCTAAACTACAATGCCAGGGACTCATTTTAAAAGGTACTTGAAACCCAATTTTTCTTTTATGATTCAGATAAATCATTTAATTTTAAATAAACTTTCAAATTTACTTCTGCTACCTAATTTGTTCTCTGGGCATCCTTTGCTGAAAAGCTTACCTAAGTTGGTTCAGAAGCAGCAATACATAACTGAGAGCTGATTAGTTTTGTTTATTGTTCTATCTGAATCGTGAAAGAATGTGGATTTAATGTCACTTTAAGGTACTCTGCAATTATATTATAAAGGGACAGCAAAGTCAAATTAAGGACTGCATAGAACATGCCATTTTCAACAACTTTCCCGTTTATTCCTGTTATTAATTTTGCTTAGTTCCTTTTGTATACTTTGTTGAAGAGTAACTACAGGTAAGCTTAGGAGCGTGCACATCTCTAGCCATCCTAAGGCTTCTCCCTGCACCTATAGAGCACTTCCATCCCCATCCTAAGGCTCCTCCCTGCACCTATAGAGCACTTCCATCCCCACCCTAAGGCTCCTCCCTGCACCTATAGAGCACTTCCATCCCCACCCTAAGGCTCCTCCCTGCACCTATGGAGCACTTTCATCCCCACCCTAAGGCTCCTCCCCGCACCTATAGAGCTCTTCCATCCCAACCCGTGGCTCCTCCCTGCACCTATAGAGCACTTCCATCCCCACCCTAAGGCTCCTCCCTGCACCTATAGAGCACTTCCATCCCCACCCTAAGGCTCCTCCCCGCACCTATAGAGCTCTTCCATCCCAACCCGTGGCTCCTCCCCGCACCTATAGAGCACTTCCATCCCCACCCTAAGGCTCCTCCCTGCACCTATAGAGCACTTCCATCCCCACCCTAAGGCTCCTCCCCGCACCTATAGAGCTCTTCCATCCCAACCTGTGGCTCCTCCCCGCACCTATAGAGCACTTCCATCCCCACCCGTGGCTCCTCCTCGCACCTATAGAGCATTTCCATCCCCACACATGGCTCCTCCCCGCACCTATAGAGCACTTCCATCACCACCCTCTGCTCCTCCCTGCACCTATAGAGCACTTCCATCCCCACCCGTGGCTCCTCCCTGCACCTATAGAGCACTTCTATCACCACCCTCTGCTCCTCCCTGCACCTATAGAGTACTTCCATCACCACCCTCTGCTCCTCCCTGCACCTATAGAGTACTTCCATCACCACCCTCGGATCCTCCCTGCACCTATAGAGCACTAACATCACCACACTCTGCTCCTCCCTGCACCTATAGAGCACTTCCATCACCACCCTCGGCTCCTCCCTGCACCTATAGAGCACTTCCATCACCACCCTCGGCTCCTCCCTGCACCTATAGAGCACTTCCATCACCACCCTCGGCTCCTCCCTGCACCTATAGAGCACTTCCATCACCACCCTATGGCTCCTTATTGCACCTATAGGGAACTCCCACCCCCACCCTAAGGCTCCTCCCTGCACCTATAGGGCACTCCCATCCCCACCTATGGCTCCTCCTTGCACCTATAGAGCACTCCTATGCCCACCCTATGACTCCTTGCACCTATAGGGCACTCCCATCCCCACCTATGGCTCCTCCTTGCACCTACCTATAAGTCACTCCCACCCTATGGCTCCTCCTTGCACCTACCTATAAGTCACTCCCACCCTATGGCTCCTCCTTGCACCTATAGAGCACTCCCATCCCAACCCTATAGCTCCCCCTTTCACCAATATGGCACTCCCATCTCCACCCTATGGGTCCTCCTTGCACCTATAAGGCATTATCATCCCCACCCTATGACTCCTCCTTGCACCTATAGGGCACTCTCATCCTCACCATATGGTTCCTCCTTTCACCAATATGGCACTCCCATCCTCACCATATGGTTCCTCCTTTCACCAATATGGCACTCCCATCCTCACCATATGGTTCCTCCTTTCACCAATATGGCACTCCCATCCTCACCATATGGTTCCTCCTTTCACCAATATGGCACTCCCATCCTCACCATATGGTTCCTCCTTTCACCAATATGGCACTCCCATCCTCACCATATGGTTCCTCCTTTCACCAATATGGCACTCCCATCCTCATCCTATGGCTCCTCCTTTCACCTATAGGGCACTGCCACCCCCAACCTATGGCTCCTCCTTGCACCTATAAGGCACTCCCATCCCCACCTTATGGCTCCTCCTTGCACCTATAAGGCACTCCCATCCTCATCCTATGGCTCCTCCTTTCACCTATAGGGCACTGCCACCCCCAACCTATGGCTCCTCCTTGCACCTATAAGGCACTCCCATCCCCACCTTATGGCTCCTCCTTGCACCTATAGGGCACTCCCATCCCCACCTTATGGCTCCTCCTTGCACCTATAGGGCACTCCCATCCCCACCTTATGGCTCCTCCTTGCACCTATAGGGCACTCCCATCCCCACCTTATGGCTCCTCCTTGCACCTATAGGGCACTCCCATCACCACCTTATGGCTCCTCCTTGTACCTATAAGGCACTCCCATCCCCACACTATGACTCCTCCTTGCACCTATAAGGCACTCCCATCCCCACACTATGACTCCTCCTTGCACCTATAAGGCACTCCCATCCCCACACTATGACTCCTCCTTGCACCTATAAGGCACTCCCATCCCCACACTATGACTCCTCCTTGCACCTATAAGGCACTCCCATCCCCACACTATGACTCCTCCTTGCACCTATAAGGCACTCCCATCCCCACCCTATGACTCCTCCTTGCACCTATAAGGTACTCCCATCCCCACACTATGACTCCTCCTTGCACCTATAAGGCACTCCCATCCCCACACTATGACTCCTCCTTGCACCTATAAGGCACTCCCATCCCCACACTATGACTCCTCCTTGCACCTATAAGGCACTCCCATCCCCACACTATGACTCCTCCTTGCACCTATAAGGCACTCCCATCCCCACACTATGACTCCTCCTTGCACCTATAAGGCACTCCCATCCCCACACTATGACTCCTCCTTGCACCTATAAGGCACTCCCATCCCCACACTATGACTCCTCCTTGCACCTATAAGGCACTCCCATCCCCACTCTATGGCTCCTCCTTGCACCTATAAGGCACTCCCATCCCCACACTATGACTCCTCCTTGCACCTATAAGGCACTCCCATCCCCACACTATGACTCCTCCTTGCACCTATAAGGCACTCCCATCCCCACACTATGACTCCTCCTTGCACCTATAAGGCACTCTCATCCCCACACTATGACTCCTCCTTGCACCTATAAGGCACTCCCATCCCCACACTATGACTCCTCCTTGCACCTATAAGGCACTCCCATCCCCACACTATGACTCCTCCTTGCACCTATAAGGCACTCCCATCCCCACACTATGACTCCTCCTTGCACCTATAAGGCACTCCCATCCCCACACTATGACTCCTCCTTGCACCTATAAGGCACTCCCATCCCCACACTATGACTCCTCCTTGCACCTATAAGGCACTCCCATCCCCACACTATGACTCCTCCTTGCACCTATAAGGCACTCCCATCCCCACACTATGACTCCTCCTTGCACCTATAAGGCACTCCCATCCCCACCCTATGACTCCTCCTTGCACCTATAAGGCACTCCCATCCCCACCCTATGACTCCTCCTTGCACCTATAAGGCACTCCCATCCCCACACTATGACTCCTCCTTGCACCTATAAGGCACTCCCATCCCCACACTATGACTCCTCCTTGCACCTATAAGGCACTCCCATCCCCACACTATGACTCCTCCTTGCACCTATAAGGCACTCCCATCCCCACACTATGACTCCTCCTTGCACCTATAAGGCACTCCCATCCCCACCCTATGACTCCTCCTTGCACCTATAAGGCACTCCCATCCCCACACTATGACTCCTCCTTGCACCTATAAGGCACTCCCATCCCCACCCTATGACTCCTCCTTGCACCTATAAGGCACTCCCATCCCCACACTATGACTCCTCCTTGCACCTATAAGGCACTCCCATCCCCACACTATGACTCCTCCTTGCACCTATAAGGCACTCTCATCCCCACACTATGACTCCTCCTTGCACCTATAAGGCACTCCCATCCCCACACTATGACTCCTCCTTGCACCTATAAGGCACTCCCATCCCCACACTATGACTCCTCCTTGCACCTATAAGGCACTCCCATCCCCACACTATGACTCCTCCTTGCACCTATAAGGCACTCCCATCCCCACACTATGACTCCTCCTTGCACCTATAAGGCACTCCCATCCCCACACTATGACTCCTCCTTGCACCTATAAGGCACTCCCATCCCCACACTATGACTCCTCCTTGCACCTATAAGGCACTCCCATCCCCACACTATGACTCCTCCTTGCACCTATAAGGCACTCCCATCCCCACCCTATGACTCCTCCTTGCACCTATAAGGCACTCCCATCCCCACCCTATGACTCCTCCTTGCACCTATAAGGCACTCCCATCCCCACACTATGACTCCTCCTTGCACCTATAAGGCACTCCCATCCCCACACTATGACTCCTCCTTGCACCTATAAGGCACTCCCATCCCCACACTATGACTCCTCCTTGCACCTATAAGGCACTCCCATCCCCACACTATGACTCCTCCTTGCACCTATAAGGCACTCCCATCCCCACACTATGACTCCTCCTTGCACCTATAAGGCACTCCCATCCCCACACTATGACTCCTCCTTGCACCTATAAGGCACTCCCATCCCCACACTATGACTCCTCCTTGCACCTATAAGGCACTCCCATCCCCACACTATGACTCCTCCTTGCACCTATAAGGCACTCCCATCCTCATCCTATGGCTCCTCCTTTCACCTATAGGGCACTGCCACCCCCAACCTATGGCTCCTCCTTGCACCTATAAGGCACTCCCATCCCCACCTTATGGCTCCTCCTTGCACCTATAGGGCACTCCCATCCCCACCTTATGGCTCCTCCTTGCACCTATAGGGCACTCCCATCCCCACCTTATGGCTCCTCCTTGCACCTATAGGGCACTCCCATCCCCACCTTATGGCTCCTCCTTGCACCTATAGGGCACTCCCATCCCCACCTTATGGCTCCTCCTTGCACCTATAGGGCACTCCCATCCCCACCTTATGGCTCCTCCTTGCACCTATAGGGCACTCCCATCCCCACCTTATGGCTCCTCCTTGCACCTATTGGGCACTCCCATCCCCACCTTATGGCTCCTCCTTGCACCTATAGGGCACTCCCATCCCCACCTTATGGCTCCTCCTTGCACCTATAGGGCACTCCCATCCCCACCTTATGGCTCCTCCTTGCACCTATAGGGCACTCCCATCCCCACCTTATGACTCCTCCTTGCACCTAAAGGGCACATCCCCACCCTATGGCTCCTCCTATCAATAAAATTAAGTTCCAACTACTACGCACAAGCTCCTCTGCATCCCTTACTCAGGATCCTCCCAGCACACACTCTCATGGTCCCCGGTGCACACAATCACTCTGTCATCACACTCAGGTCTGCCGGGTCTCACTTGTTCTGCGCAGGTAACTCCAGCAATGCCTCCGCCCACCACAACAAATCTGCCCCTCACACAATGCTCATCCGCAGCCATCTTAGCTACTGGCAGATGCTTCCGTGTCAGCTGACAGCTCCACGCTGCGTCGCTATTGGATGTAAAGCATGGCACGTGACAACATACACAGTTGGATGTGAATTGATTGGCTAATTCCCTCTTGTCTCCCTCGCCTAAACTATAAGCAGTTGCCTGGGCTAGTAGTAAGTGTCCCATGAGGAGGTGCACTGCTCTGAGATGGCCGGGGCTTGTTCTTGCTTTGGCGCGTGCACATACCGCATTATTAGATGTTCAGTCAGTGAGGTAAAATGTTATAATGATGTCAGTTCATGTGACTGCATTGGTCAATCATTTAAACGCGTATAAGTATGACGTCATTTCAGCCGAACAAAAAAGTGTAATGTTATAACTATATCGTTTTATTTGTTGTTGCCACACAGAGACCTTGTCTTGTTCTACCTTTTATACAAATAAACGTGTTCCTGCGGGGTGTGACCTGAATAGACAATATAACATCACACTATACAGGGTGTGACATGAATAGACAATATAACATCACACTATACAGGGTGTGACATGAATAGACAATATAACATCACACTATACAGGGTGTGACATGAATAGACAATATAACATCACACTATACAGGGGTGTGACATGAATAGACAATATAACATCACACTATACGGGGTGTGACATGAATAGACAATATAACATCACACTATACACGGGGTGTGACATGAATAGACAATATAACATCACACTATACAGGGTGTGACATGAATAGACAATATAACATCACACTATACGGGGTGTGACATGAATAGACAATATAACATCACACTATACAGGGTGTGACATGAATAGACAATATAACATCACACTATACACAGGGTGTGACATGAATAGACAATATAACATCACACTATACAGGGGTGTGACATGAATAGACAATATAACATCACACTATACGGGGTGTGACATGAATAGACAATATAACATCACACTATACGGGGTGTGACATGAATAGACAATATAACATCACACTATACACAGGGTGTGACATGAATAGACAATATAACATCACACTATACAGGGTGTGACATGAATAGACAATATAACATCACACTATACAGGGGTGTGACATGAATAGACAATATAACATCACACTATACAGGGTGTGACATGAATAGACAATATAACATCACACTATACGGGGTGTGACATGAATAGACAATATAACATCACACTATACGGGGTGTGACATGAATAGACAATATAACATCACACTATACGGGGTGTGACATGAATAGACAATATAACATCACACTATACGGGGTGTGACATGAATAGACAATATAACATCACACTATACGGGGTGTGACATGAATAGACAATATAACATCACACTATACGGGGTGTGACATGAATAGACAATATAACATCACACTATACGGGGTGTGACATGAATAGACAATATAACATCACACTATACGGGGTGTGACATGAATAGACAATATAACATCACACTATACGGGGTGTGACATGAATAGACAATATAACATCACACTATACCGGGGTGTGACATGAATAGACAATATAACATCACACTATACGGGGTGTGACATGAATAGACAATATAACATCACACTATACGGGGGTGTGACATGAATAGACAATATAACATCACACTATATAGAGGGTGTGACATGAATAGACAATATAACATCACACTATACGGGGTGTGACATGAATAGACAATATAACATCACACTATACGGGGTGTGACATGAATAGACAATATAACATCACACTATACACAGGGTGTGACATGAATAGACAATATAACATCACACTATACGGGGTGTGACATGAATAGACAATATAACATCACACTATACAGGGGTGTGACATGAATAGACAATATAACATCACACTATACAGGGGTGTGACATGAATAGACAATATAACATCACACTATACAGGGGTGTGACATGAATAGACAATATAACATCACACTATACGGGGTGTGACATGAATAGACAATATAACATCACACTATACGGGGTGTGACATGAATAGACAATATAACATCACACTATACGGGGTGTGACATGAATAGACAATATAACATCACACTATACGGGGTGTGACATGAATAGACAATATAACATCACACTATACGGGGTGTGACATGAATAGACAATATAACATCACACTATACGGGGTGTGACATGAATAGACAATATAACATCACACTATACGGGGTGTGACATGAATAGACAATATAACATCACACTATACGGGGTGTGACATGAATAGACAATATAACATCACACTATATACGGGGTGTGACATGAATAGACAATATAACATCACACTATACAGGGTGTGACATGAATAGACAATATAACATCACACTATACGGGGTGTGACATGAATAGACAATATAACATCACACTATACGGGGTGTGACATGAATAGACAATATAACATCACACTATACGGGGTGTGACATGAATAGACAATATAACATCACACTATACGGGGTGTGACATGAATAGACAATATAACATCACACTATACACAGGGTGTGACATGAATAGACAATATAACATCACACTATACACAGGGTGTGACATGAATAGACAATATAACATCACACTATACGGGGTGTGACATGAATAGACAATATAACATCACACTATACAGGGGTGTGACATGAATAGACAATATAACATCACACTATACAGGGTGTGACATGAATAGACAATATAACATCACACTATACGGGGTGTGACATGAATAGACAATATAACATCACACTATACACAGGGTGTGACATGAATAGACAATATAACATCACACTATACAGGGTGTGACATGAATAGACAATATAACATCACACTATACACAGGGTGTGACATGAATAGACAATATAACATCACACTATACGGGGTGTGACATGAATAGACAATATAACATCACACTATACGGGGTGTGACATGAATAGACAATATAACATCACACTATACGGGGTGTGACATGAATAGACAATATAACATCACACTATACGGGGTGTGACATGAATAGACAATATAACATCACACTATACGGGGTGTGACATGAATAGACAATATAACATCACACTATACGGGGTGTGACATGAATAGACAATATAACATCACACTATACGGGTGTGACATGAATAGACAATATAACATCACACTATACGGGGTGTGACATGAATAGACAATATAACATCACACTATACGGGGTGTGACATGAATAGACAATATAACATCACACTATACGGGGTGTGACATGAATAGACAATATAACATCACACTATACGGGGTGTGACATGAATAGACAATATAACATCACACTATACAGGGGTGTGACATGAATAGACAATATAACATCACACTATACGGGGTGTGACATGAATAGACAATATAACATCACACTATACGGGGTGTGACATGAATAGACAATATAACATCACACTATACACAGGGTGTGACATGAATAGACAATATAACATCACACTATACGGGGTGTGACATGAATAGACAATATAACATCACACTATACGGGGTGTGACATGAATAGACAATATAACATCACACTATATACGGGTGTGACATGAATAGACAATATAACATCACACTATACGGGGTGTGACATGAATAGACAATATAACATCACACTATACGGGGTGTGACATGAATAGACAATATAACATCACACTATACGGGGTGTGACATGAATAGACAATATAACATCACACTATACGGGGTGTGACATGAATAGACAATATAACATCACACTATACGGGGTGTGACATGAATAGACAATATAACATCACACTATACAGGGTGTGACATGAATAGACAATATAACATCACACTATACAGGGGTGTGACATGAATAGACAATATAACATCACACTATACAGGGTGTGACATGAATAGACAATATAACATCACACTATACGGGGTGTGACATGAATAGACAATATAACATCACACTATACGGGGTGTGACATGAATAGACAATATAACATCACACTATACGGGGTGTGACATGAATAGACAATATAACATCACACTATACGGGGTGTGACATGAATAGACAATATAACATCACACTATACAGGGTGTGACATGAATAGACAATATAACATCACACTATACGGGGTGTGACATGAATAGACAATATAACATCACACTATACGGGGTGTGACATGAATAGACAATATAACATCACACTATACAGGGTGTGACATGAATAGACAATATAACATCACACTATACGGGGTGTGACATGAATAGACAATATAACATCACACTATACAGGGGTGTGACATGAATAGACAATATAACATCACACTATACAGGGTGTGACATGAATAGACAATATAACATCACACTATACGGGGTGTGACATGAATAGACAATATAACATCACACTATACGGGGTGTGACATGAATAGACAATATAACATCACACTATACGGGGTGTGACATGAATAGACAATATAACATCACACTATACGGGGTGTGACATGAATAGACAATATAACATCACACTATACAGGGTGTGACATGAATAGACAATATAACATCACACTATACAGGGTGTGACATGAATAGACAATATAACATCACACTATACAGGGTGTGACATGAATAGACAATATAACATCACACTATACGGGGTGTGACATGAATAGACAATATAACATCACACTATACAGGGTGTGACATGAATAGACAATATAACATCACACTATACAGGGTGTGACATGAATAGACAATATAACATCACACTATACAGGGTGTGACATGAATAGACAATATAACATCACACTATACAGGGTGTGACATGAATAGACAATATAACATCACACTATACAGGGTGTGACATGAATAGACAATATAACATCACACTATACAGGGTGTGACATGAATAGACAATATAACATCACACTATACGGGGTGTGACATGAATAGACAATATAACATCACACTATACAGGGGTGTGACATGAATAGACAAT